>NW_024754127.1:0-8030 GCF_018991925.1 Homarus americanus
GATCAGAGGACTTTGTTATACTCAATCAGGGGACTTTGTTATTCTCGACCAGGGGACTTTGTTTTACTCGATCAGGGGACTTTGTTATACTCGACCAGGGGACTTTGTTATACTCGGTTAGGTGCCTTTGTTATACTCGATCGGGGGCCTTTGTTATACTCATTCAGGGGTCTTTCTTATACTCGATCAGGTGACTTTGTTATCTTCGTTCATGGGTCTTTGTCATACTCGATCAGGGGGCTTTGTTATACTCGACGAGGGTGCCTTTGTTATGCTCGACCAGGGGACTTTGTTATACTCGATCAAGTGACTTTGTTATACTCAATCAGGGGACTTTGTTTTTCTCTATCAGGGGGCTTTGTTATACTCGATCAGGGGTTTTGTTATACTCGACCAGGGGACTTTGTTTTACTCGATTAGGAGACTTTGTTATACTCGACCAGGGGACTTTGTTATGCTCGACCTGGAGCCTTTTTGTTATACTCGATAAGGACTTTGTTATACTTTATCAGGACTTGTTATACTCGATCAGGGGACTTTGTTATACCGCACCAGGGTGACTTTTGTTTTTGGACATGGGGACTTGTTATACTCGACCAGGGGACTTTATATGCCCGACCAGGGGCCTTTGTTATGCTCCGGATCCTGGCCATGTTATACTCGATAAGGGGACTTTGTTATACTCGATCACGGGACTTTGTTATACTCGATGAGGGGACTTTGATTTACTTGACCAGGGGACTTTGTTATACTCGACCAGGGGACTTTGTTTCTCTCGATCAGGGGGACTTTGTTATACTCGACCAGGGGACTTTGTTATGCTCGACCAGGGGCCTTTGTTATTCTCGATCCGGTTCTTTGTTATACTCGATCAGGGGACTTTGTTATACCCGATCAGGGGATTTTGATGTACTCGTTCAGGGTCTTTGTTATACTCGATCAGGGGCCTTTGTTATACTCGATCAAGGGACATTTGTATACTCGATCAGGTGACTTTGTTATACTTGGTCAGACGACTTTGTTATACTCAATCAGGGGACTTTGTTTTACTCGAGCAGGGGGCTTTGTTATATTCGATCAGGGGACTTTGTTATACTCGACCAGGGGACATTGTTTTACTCGATCAGGGGACTTTGTTATAATCGACCAGGGGACTTTGTTAGACTCGACCAGGGGCCTTTGTTATACACGATCCGGGGCTTTGTTATACTCGATCAGGGGACTTTGTTATACTCGATCAGGGGACATTGTTGTAATCGTTCAGGGGACTTTGTTATACTCGAACAGAGGCCTTTGTTATACTCGATCAAGGGACTTTGGTATACTCAATCAGGTGACTTTGTTATACTCGTTCAAAGGACTTTGTTATACTCGATCAGGGGGCTTTGTTATACTCGATCAGGGGCCTTTGTTATGCTCGACCAGGGTGCCTTTGTTATGCTCGATCATGGGAATTTGTTATACTCGATGAGGGGACTTTGTTATACTCAATCTGGGGACTTTGTTATACTCGATCAGGGGACTTTGTTATACTCGATCAGGGGACTTTGTTATACTCGATCAGGGGACTTTGTTATATGCAACCTGGGAACTTTGTTTCTCTCAATTAGGGTAGTTTGTTATACTCGACCAAGGGACTTTGTTATGCTCGACCAGGGGCCTTTGTTATGCTCGATCCGGGGCTTTGTTGTACTCGATCAGGGGACTTTGTTATACTCGATCAGGGGCTTTTGTTATACTCGATCATAGGACTTTGTTATACTCAATCAGGGGACTTTGTTATGTACTGATCAAGAGGACTTTTTTCCTCGACCAGGGACTTTGTTTTACTCGATCAGAGTACTTTGTTATACTCAATCAGGGGACTTTGTTTTTCTCGATGAGGGGGCTTTATACTCGATCAGGGGACTTTGTTTTACTCGATTAGGGGACTTTGGTATACTCGACCAGGGGACTTTGTTATGCTCGACCAGGGGCCTTTTTTTTATTCGCTCAGGGGACTTTGTTATACTCAATCAGAGGTCTTTGTTATACTCGATTAGGGGCCTTTGTTATACTTGACTAGGGGACTTTGTTTTACTCGATCAGGTGACTTTGTTTCTCTCGATCAGGGGACTTTGTTGTACTCGCCTTCGGACTTTGTTTTACTCGATCACGGGACTTTGGTATACTCGACCAGGGGACTTTCTTATGCTCGACGAGGGGCCTTTTTTTATTCGCTCAGGGGGCTTTGTTATACTCAATGAGAGGTCTTTGTTATACTCGATTAGGGGCCTTTGTTATACTTGACCAGGTGACTTTGTTTTACTCGATCAGGGGACTTTATTATACTCGATCAGGGGACTTTGTTACACTCGATCAGGGGACTTTCTTATACTCGATCAGGGGACTTTGTTATACTCGATCAGGGGGCTTTGTTATACTCGATCAGGGGTCTTTGGTATACTCGATCTGAGGTCTTTGTTATACTCGATCAGGGGACTTTGTTATACTCGACCAGGGGACTTTGTTATGCTCGACCAGGGTGCCTTTGTTATGCTCGATCATGGGAATTTGTTATACTCGATGAGGGGTCTTTGTTATACTCAATCTGGGGACTTTTTATATTTGATCAGGGGGCTTTGTTTTACTCGATCAAGGGGGCTTTGTTATACTCGATCAGGGGACTTTGCTATACTCAATCAGGGGCCTTCGTTATACTCGATAAGGGGACTTTGTTATACTCAATCAGAGGTCTTTGTTATACTCGATTAGGGGCCTTTGTTATACTTGACTAGGGGACTTTGTTTTACTCGATCAGGTGAATTTGTTTCTCTCGATCAGGGGACTTTGTTATACTCGCCTTCGGACTTGGTTTTACTCGACCAGGGTGCCTTTGTTATGCTCGATCAGGGGACGTTTTTATACTCGACCTGGGGCCTTTGTTATGCTCGACCAGGGGACTTTGTTATACTTGATCAGAGGACTTTGTTATACTCAATCAGGGGACTTTGTTATACTCGACCTGGGGACTTTGTCTTATTCGATCAGGGGACTTTGTTATACTCGACCAGGGAACTTTGTTATACTCGGTCAGGTGCCTTTGTTATACTCGATCGGGGACCTTTCTTATACTCATTCAGGGGACTTTGTTATACTCGATCAGGTGACTTTGTTATATTCGTTCAGGGGACTTTGTCATACTCGATTAGGGGGCTTTGTTATACTCGACCAGGGTGCCTTTGTTATGCTCGATCAGGGGACTTTGTTATACTCGATCAAGGGACTTTGTTATACTCAATCATGGGACTTTGTTTTTCTCTATCAGTGGGCTTTGTTATACTCGATCAGGGGACTTTCTTATAATCGATCAGGAGACTTTGTTATACTCGACCAGGGGACTTTGTTATGCTCGACAGGAGCCTTTTTATTATTAAACTCGATAAGGGGACTTTGTTATACTCGATCAGGGGACTTTGTTATACTCGATCAGGGGACTTTGTTATACTCGACCAGGGGACTTTGTTTCTGTTGACATGGGGACTTTGTTATACGCGACCAGGGGACTTTGTGTCTGTTGACATGGGGACTTTGTTATACTCGACCAGGGGACTTTGTTATGCTCGACCAGGGGCCTTTTTTATGCTCGATCCGGGGCTTTGTTATACTCGATCATGGGACTTTGTTATACTCGATCAGGGGCCTTTGTTATACTCGTTTAGGGGACTTTGATATACTCGATCACGGGACTTTCTTATACTCGATGAGGGGACTTTGTTTTACTCGACCATGGGACTTTGTTTTACTCGATCAGAGTACTTTGTTATACTCAATCAGGGGACTTTGTTTTTCTCGATGAGGGGGCTTTGTTATACTCGATCAGGGGACTTTGTTATACTCGACCAGGGGACAATGTTTCTCTCGATCAGGGGACTTTGTTATACTCGACCAGGGGACTTTCTTATGCTCGACCAGGAGCCTTTGTTATGCTCGATCCGGTTCTTTGTTATACTCGATCAGGGGACTTTGTTATACTCGATCAGGGTATTTTGTTGTACTCATTCAGGGTCTTTGTTATACTCGATGAGGGGCCTTTGTTATACTCGATCAAGGGACTTTGGTATACTCGATCAGGTGACTTTGTAATACTTGTTCAGAGGACTTTGTTATACTCAATCAGGGGACTTTGTTTTACAAGAGCAGGGGGCTTTGTTATATTCGATCAGGGGACTTTTATACTCAATCAGGGGACTTTGTTTTACTCGAGCAGGGGGCTTTGTTATATTCGATCAGGGAACTTTGTTATACTCGATGAGGGGGCTTTGTTATACTCGATTATGGGACTTTGTTATAGTCGTCCAGGGGACTTTGTTATACTCGACCAGGGGACTTTGTTATACTCGATCAGAGGACTTTGTTATACTCAATCAGGGGACTTTGTTATTCTCGACCAGGGGACTTTGTTTTACTCGATCAGGGGACTTTGTTATACTCGACCAGGGGACTTTGTTATACTCGGTCAGGTGCCTTTGTTATACTCGATCGGGGGCCTTTGTTATACTCATTCAGGGGACTTTGTTATACTTGATCAGGTGACTTTGTTATATTCGTTCATGGGTCTTAGTCATACTCGATCAGGGGGCTTTATTATACTCGACCAGGGTGCCTTTGTTATGCTCGATCAGGGGACTTTGTTATACTCGATCAAGGGACTTTGTTATACTCAATCAGGGGACTTTCTTTTTCTCTATTAGGGGCCTTTGTTATGCTCGATCCGGGCTTTGTTATACTCGATCAGGGACTTTGTTATACTCGACCAGGGACTTTGTTTTACTCGATCAGGGGACTTGTTATACTCGACCCAGGGACTTTGTTATACTCAATCAGGACTTTGTTTTACTCAGGCAGGGGAGCTGTTATATTCGATTAGGGGACTTTGTTATACTCCCATTAAGGGGGCTTTGTTATACTCGATCATGGGGACTTTATTTATAGTCGTCAGGGTACTTGTTATAATCGACCAGGGTTTGTTATACTCGATCAGAGGACTTTGTTATACTCAATCAGGGGACTTTGTTATACTCGACCAGGAGACTTTGTTTTACTCGATCAGGGGACTTTGTTATACTCGACCAGGGGACTTTGTTATACTCGGTCAGGTGCTTTTGTTATACTCGATCGGGGGCCTTTGTTATACTCATTCAGGGGACTTTGTTATACTCGATCAGGTGACTTTGTTATATTCGTTCGTGGGTCTTTGTCATACTCGATTAGGGGGCTTTGTTATACTCGACCAGGGTGCCTGTGTTATGCTCGATCAGGAGACTTTGTTATACTCGATCAAGGGACTTTGTTATACTCAATCAGGGGACTTTGTTTTTCTCTATTAGGGGCCTTTGTTATGCTCGATCCGGGGCTTTGTTATACTCGATCAGGGGACTTTGTTATACTCGACCAGGGGACTTTGTTTTACTCGATTAGGGGACTTTGTTATACTCGACCAGGGGACTTTGTTATACTCGACCCGGGTGCCTTTGTTATGCTCGATCAGTTGACTTTGTTATCCTCGATCAGGGGACTTTGTTTTACTCGATCAGGGGACTTTGTTATACTCGATCTGGTGGCTTTTGTTATACTCGATCAGGGGACTTTGTTATACTCGATCAGAGGTCGTTGTTATACACGATCAGGGGACTTTGTTATACTCGACCAGGGGACTTTGTTATGCTCGACCAGGGGCCTTTGTTATGCTCGATCCGGTTCTTTGTTATACTCGATCAGGGGACTTTGTTACACTCGATCAGGGGATTTTGATGTACTCGTTCAGGGTCTTTGTTATACTCGATCAGGGGCCTTTGTTATACTCGATCAAGGGACTTTTGTATACTCGATCAGTTGACTTTGTTATACTTGTTCAGAGGACTTTGTTATACTCAATCAGGGGACTTTGTTTTACTCGAGCAGGGGGCTTTGTTATATTCGATTAGGGGACTTTGTTAAACTCGACCAGGGGACTTTGTTTTACTCCATCAGGGGACTTTGTTATAATCGACCAGGGGACTTTGTTATGCTCGACCAGGGGCCTTTGTTATACACGATCCGGGGCTTTGTTATACTCGATCAGGGGACTTTGTTATACTCAATCAGGTGACTTTGTTATACTCGTTCAGAGGACTTTGTTATACTCGATCAGGGGGCTTTGTTATACTCGATCAGGGGCCTTTGTCATAATCGATGAGGGGGCTTTGTTATACTCGATCATGGGACTTTATTATAGTCGTCCAGGGGACTTTGTTATACTCGACCAGGGGACGTTTTTATACTCGATCAGGGGACTTTGGTATACTCAATCAGGTGACTTTGTTATACTCGTTCAGAGGACTTTGTTATACTCGATCAGGGGGCTTTGTTATACTCGATCAGGGGCCTTTGTCATACTCGATGAGGGGGCTTTGTTATACTCGATCATGGGACTTTGTTATAGTCGTCCAGGGGATTTTGTTATACTCGACCAGGGGACGTTTTTATACTCGATCAGGGGCCTTCGTTATACTCGATCAGGGGACTTTGTTATACTCTACCAAGGGACTTTGTTATACTCGACCAGGGTGCCTTTGTTATGCTCGATTAGGGGACGTTTTTATACTCGACCTGGGGCCTTTGTTATGCTCGACCAGGGGACTTTGTTATACTCGATCAGAGGACTTTGTTATACTCAATCAGGGGGCTTTGTTATACTCGACCTGGGGACTTTATCTTACTCGATCAGGAAACTTTGTTATACTCGACCAGGGTGCCTTTGCTATGCTCGATCATGGGAATTTGTTATACTCGATGAGGGGACTTTGTTATACTCAATCTGGGGACTTTTTATATTTGAGGAGGGGGCTTTGTTATACTCGATCAAGGGGGCTTTGTTATACTCGATCAGGGGACTTTGTTATACTCAATCAGGGGCCTTCGTTATACTCGATCAGGGGACTTTGTTTTACTCGACCAAGGGACTCTGTTATACTCGACCAGGGTGCGTTTGTTATGCTCGATCAGGGGACTTTGTTATACTCGATCAGGGGACTTTGTTATACTCAATCAGGGGACTTTGTTTTTCTCGATCAAGGGGCTTTGTTATACTCGATCATTGGACTTTGTTATACTCGACCAGGGGACTTTGTTTTACTCGATCAGGAGACTTTGTTATACTCGACCAGGGGACTTAGTTATGCTCGACCAGGAGCCTTTTTGTTATACTCGATCAGGGGACTTTGTTATACTCGATCAAGGAACTTTGTTATACTCGATCAGAGGACTTTGTTATATGCAACCAGGGGACTTTGTTTCTCTCGATTAGGGGACTTTGTTATACTCGACCAGGGGACTTTGTTATGCTTGACCAGGGGCCTTTGTTATGCTCAATCCGGGGCTTTGTTATACTCGATCAGGGGACTTTGATATACTCGATCAGGGGCCTTTGTTATACTCGATCAGGGGACTTTGTTATACTCGATCAGGGGACTTTGTTATACTCGATCAGGGGACTTTGTTTTACTCGACCAGGGGACTTTGTTTTACTCGATCAGAGTACTTTGTTATACTCGATCAGGGGACTTTGTTTTTCTCGATGAGGGGGCTTTGTTATACTCGATCAGGGGACTTTGTTATACTCGACCTGGGGACTTTGTTTCTCTCGATCAGGGGACTTTGTTATACTCGACCAGTGGACTTTGTTTTACTCGATCAGGGGACTTTGGTATACTCGACCAGGGGACTTTGTTATGCTCGACCAGGGGCCATTTTTTATTCGCTCAGGGGACTTTGTTATACTCAATCAGAGGTCTTTGTAATACTCGATTAGGGGCCTTTGTTATACTTGACTAGGGGACTTTGTTTTACTCGATCAGGTGACTTTGTTTCTCTCGATGAGGGGACTTTGTTATACTCGCCTTCGGACTTTGTTTTACTCGATCAGGGGACTTTGGTATACTCGACCAGGGGACTTTCTTATGCTCGACGAAGGGCCTTTTTTTTTATTCGCTCAGGGGACTTTGTTATAC
>NW_024754128.1:0-6545 GCF_018991925.1 Homarus americanus
GGTAGGACATCCCGTCTATAACCCCCCACCCACACCCATCATCCTCTCACCCATCCTGGGAGGTGGGGAATGGTACCATCCGTCAGCCAACAACAGAAGGTACCAAGAACCACTGACTGGGAAGGGTGAGAGGATGAAGGGGTGGGTGGGAAGAGAGGGATGATGAGAGGGTAGTGTAGTGGGTGGTGTGCTAAAAAAATAAAAAAAAATAAAAAAAATAAAAAAATAAAAAAAAAATAAAAAAATAAAAAAATAAAAAAAAGTGTAGTGTAGGGGTAGTGTAGTAAAAAAAAGAAAAAAAGTGTAGTGGGTCGTTGCGTTGCGGTGGGTCGTTGGGTTCGTTGCGGTGGGTCGTTGGGTTCGTTGCGTTGAGGTGGGTCGTTGGGTTCGTTGCGTTGCGGTGGGTCGTTGGGTTCGTTGCGTTGCGGTGGGTCGTTGGGTTCGTTGCGTTGGGTCGTTGGGTTCGTTGCGTTGCGGTGGGTCGTTGCGTTGGGTCGTTGGGTTCGTTGCGGTGGGTCGTTGGGTTCGTTGCGTTGCGGTGGGTCGTTAAGGTTCGTTGCGTTGCGGTGGGTCGTTAGGTTCGTTGCGTTGCGGTGGGTCGTTGGGTTCGTTGCGTTGCGTTGGGTCGTTGGGTTCGTTGCGTTGCGGAGCGTCGTTGGGTTCGTTGCGTTGGTTCGTTGGGTTCGTTGCGTTGGGTCGTTGGGTTCGTTGCGTTGCGGTGGGTCGTTGGGTTCGTTGCGTTGCGGTGGGTCGTTCGATTCTTTTGGTGTTTTTTTTAACTTAAATGATTAATATAATTGAGAATAATAATTAGAACATTTATAATTACTGTAATTCCTGGTCGTTTGTCAACAACATCAGAATTGAGACAGCACAAATAATACGTCATCAAATAGGGTAGTGTTGGGTAGTGTTGGGTAGGGGGTGTAGGACATCCCGACTATAACCACATCCTTCCCAGGAAGTGGAGAATGGTACAATCCGTCAGGCGCCGACAGAAGGTATCAGGACCCACCGACTGGGAAGTGTGTGTGTAGGGTGGTGTAGTGTGGGGTATGGTGGTGTAGTGAGGGTGTAGTGGGTGGTGTAGTATGGGGTATGGTGGTGTAGGGTGGTGTACGGTAAGGTATCAGGACCCACCGACTGGGAAGTGTGTGTGTAGGGTGGTGTAGTGGGTGGTGTAGTGTGGGGTATGGTGGTGTAGTGGGGGTGTAGTGGGTGGTGTAGTATGGGGTATGGTGGTGTAGGGTGGTGTACGGTAAGGTATCAGGACCCACCGACTGGGAAGTGTGTGTGTAGGGTGGTGTAGTGTGGGGTATGGTGGTGTAGTGGGGGTGTAGTGGGGTGGTGTGGTATGGGGTATGGTGGTGTGGGGTGGTGTACAGTGAGTATCAGGACCCACCGACTGGGAAGTGTGTGTGTAGGGTGGTGTAGTGGGTGGTGTAGTGTGGGGTGTAGTGGGTAGTGTAGTATGGGGTATGGTGGTGTAGGGTGGGGTATGGTGGTGTAGTGGGGGTGTAGTGGGTAGTGTAGTATGGGGTATGGTGGTGTAGGGTGGTGTACCAGAAGGTATCAGGACCCACCGACTGGGAAGTGTGTGTGTAGGGTGGTGTAGTGTGGGGTATGGTGGTGTAGTGAGGGTGTAGTGGGTGGTGTAGTATCGGGTATGGTGGTGTAGGTGGTGTACGGTAAGGTATCAGGACCCACCGACTGGGAAGTGTGTGTATAGGGTGGTGTAGTGTGGGGTATGGTGGTGTAGTGGGGGTGTAGTGGGTGGTGTAGTATGGGGTATGGTGGTGTAGGGTGGTGTACGGTAAGGTATCAGGACCCACCGACTGGGAAGGGTGTGTGTAGGGTGGTGTAGTGGGTGGTGTAGTGTGGGGTATGGTGGTGTAGTGAGGGTGTAGTGGGTGGTGTAGTATGGGGTATGGTGGTGTAGGTGGTGTACGGTAAGGTATCAGGACCCACCTACTGAAAGGAAAAGGAATTATTGTGTGGGGTGGTGTAGTGGGTGAGGGCGAGGTCAGCTGTGGGGCATGGTGGTGTAGTGAGGTGTGGTGGGTGGTGTGGTATGGGGTGTGGTGGTGTGGGTGGTGTGCGGAAGGTATCAGGACCCACCCTACTGAAAGAGTGTGGAATCCCCATCCCCCATCCACACCCATCCTGGGGAGGTGGAAAGAGCACCATCCAGTGGTTGGCAGCAGAGGTAGCCAGGACCCACCGACTGGGAAGGGTGTGGAATCCCCCCATCCACACCCATCCTGGGAGGTGGAGAATGGCACCATCCGGTAGTTGGCAACGGAAGGTATCAGGACCCACCGACTGGTAAGGGTGTGGAATCCCCCCATCCCCCATCCACACCCATCCTGGGAGGTGGAGAATGGCACCATCCGGTAGTTGGCAACTGAAGGTATCAGGACCCTCCGACTGGGAAGGGTGTGGAATCCCCCCATCCACACCCATCCTGGGAGGTGGAGAATGGCACCATCTTGTAGTTGGCAACGGAAGGTATCAGGACCCTCCGACTGGGAAGGGTGTGGAATCCCCCCATCCACACCCATCCTGGGAGGTGGAGAATGGCACCATCTTGTAGTTGGCAACGGAAGGTATCAGGACCCACCGACTGGGAAGGGTGTAGAATCCCCCCATCCACACCCATCCTGGGAGGTGGAGAATGGCACCATCCGGTAGTTGGCAACGGAAGGTATCAGGACCCACCGACTGGGAAGGGTGTGGAATCCCCCCATCCACACCCATCCTGGGAGGTGGAGAATGGTACCATCCGGTAGTTGGCAACGTAAGGTATCAGGATCCACCGACTGGGAAGGGTGTGGAATCCCCCCATCCCCCATCCACACCCATCCTGGGAGGTGGAGAATGGTACCATCCGGTAGTTGGCAACGGAAGGTATCAGGACCCACCGACTGGGAAGGGTGTGGAATCCCCCCATCCCCCATCCACACCCATCCTGGGAGGTGGAGAATGGCACCATCCGGTAGTTGGCAACAGAAGGTATCAGGACCCTCCGACTGGGAAGGGTGTGGAATCCCCCCATCCCCCATCTATCTGTGTCTCTGTGTCTGACTGTTTCTGCCAGTCTGTCTCACAATATCGATCTCTGTCTGTCTTTCTGATTTTCTGCCTCTGTTTTTCTGTCTGTCTGTCTCTTTCGTCTATATGTTAGTCTATGTCGCCGTCTCTGTTTCTGTCTGTCCCTCTATTTCTCCGTCTGTCTGTCTGTCAGTTGTCTGCTTGTGTCTGCGACAAACAGACAGACAGGCAGACAGAAAGAAACGGACACAGAGACCAACAGACAGACAGAGATTCCTACAAGTTGTTATTATTTCTTCTTTTACCAAAGTGTTCCTGTTGCTTAACAACTCAATCAGATACGTTATGGTTGCGTGGTGAGTCAAGGGACAGTTGTCTGTTTCAGTTTGGGTGACAGCGGTCGAGCCTGAGAAGAGCGCCGGACCTTCTTATTTACGGCAATTCCTTCTTTATCTTGAGTTATTAGCCAAGATTGTCTGTCTCTCCCTGTCTGCCTCTGACTGTCTGTCTGTCTCCGCTCGTCTGTTTGTCTGTCTGTATGTCTTTTTCTGTCTGTGTCTTTCGGTGTGTTTGTCCGTTTGTCTGACGGTTTCTGTCTGTTTCTGTGTGTCTGTCTGTTTAATGTCTGTCTGTCTGTGTCCGTCCGTCTGTCTGTTTTTCTAACTGTCTCTGTTTGTCTGTCTGTCTACAAATCCTCCCTAAGGAATCCTATCCTATAAATCAACATACCCGACCACCGCCCCCCCCCACCCCCCAACAAAAAATAAATAAATAATTAACAAAATAAAAATAAATAAATAAATTAATAAATAAAAAAATAAAAAATAAAATAAAATAATAAATAAATACAATAAAATAAAATACCAACCAACCTCCAAACACAGCAACACCCCCACCCCCCCAGACAAAGCCGCACAGAAATACTTACAATTCTCCATACCCAACCTCAGGGACAACCCTCTCAATAAAAACAACCTAACTCAACAACTCCCTTCAACAAAAAACAGACAGACAGACAGAGAGACAGAACAGACAGCCAGAGACCGACATAGTGGAAAGACAGAGAGGCTGAGACAGAACGAGACAAACACAGACACAGACAGACAGTGACAGACATTGTAAAAATAGACTGGCAGACAGAGACAGACTGACGGACAGACAAACAGAGATACAAAGACAGACAGAGACTGAGAGACAGACGGACAGAGACAGTTAGACAAACTAACTCTACCAAAGCACCAATCACCTACTGCGGCACCAAGAGACGCCAACCCCAGTAAACAGAAACCCTCCTCCTGGTGTACATTAACACAGTATAACCTTTTTCTTCTATATTTTAAATTTATTTCTGTTCCTTTTTCGCCCCCCCCCCCCAGGCCCCGTTGTGGGTCGTTTGATCTGTGCCCGGGTGGGCTAATTCCCATTAAAGAAAAAAGCAACTGGCTGGGCCCAGCCTCGAACTGCTCCCGGCGGTGCTAGACGTAGTTCGTCAGGCCACCGCCAGCGGTCTACTGTCGGCTTTTGTGAAGGTGGTTTTGTTGTTTTTCTTTAATAATTCATATATTTTCGTAGTTTTTCTCAGGATTTGTATGAATTTATACTCCAATAACAGAGTTACAATTGTATTGAAGCTGTGTGTGGCCCTTTTACAGCCAATCTTGGCTACTAACTCAAGATACACTTGTGTGTGCGTGTTTGACTGTCGTGTGTATGAGTGTCGTGAATCATGAAGACATTTTGCAAGAACCTGTACCAAAACACATACAAAAGAATACCAAACAGTTATAAACAACAGCGAAACGGTAACTCTGCTATTTGAGTTTAAAATCACGTTAAGAACTGCGAAAATAAATAAATTATTGAAGAAAAACTGCAAAAATACCACATGTAACATAAATACAACTTCTGGAATGTTGATCAATGTCCCCCTGGCGGTGGCCTGGCGAACTAGGTACCACCGTGGGTCACAGCTTCCATGGTAAACACTTTAAATATTATGAGTGTCTCTCACCCACAATGGAGAGGCCTACCAAGTGCACTCTCACCACCGCTGTCTACACCTACACTATGGTTACTCACACGAGCCAGAAGCACCGGACATGGAGTAGAAAAATTGTCCTCGTTGCAGATGGTGACGTCATCGTGTGGGTAGCAACGGACCCTGGTGTTATGGTGAAGTAATGGTGAGGTGATGGTGATAGTAAAAGAGATGGTGAAGTTCTTGGGAAGGCCACAGTGAGGTAACGATGAGAATGGTGATATTATGGTGAAATGATGGTGAGGTGACTGGAGGAACTATTCACTGGTGAAGGGTTACTGGTGCACCACTGAAGTATGAATGAAGAAGTAATGATAAAAAAGATAGCTAAAAGGAATGATGGTGAGATATAAGAGAAGAGGTGATGGTGAGTTTTAATGGTGATGTGGTCGGGTGATGGTGAGAGTTTATAAAGCGTAATGGTCCGGGTTTACAAGCTTTTACATATACGTGAACGCTTTAAGATTATAACACACACACACACACACAACATTCTTATCCTTCATATCCCGAGAAAATTTACTCAACTAAAATAAATAACTATGATGTAGTGATGTAGTGTTTCTCGTCATCCAGGCCAGGTGATGTAGTGTTTCTCGTCATTCAGGCCAGGCGATGTAGTGTTTCTCGTCATCCAGGCCAGGTGATGTAGTGTTTCTCGTCATCCAGGCCAGGTGATGTAGTGTTTCTCGTCATCCAGGCCAGGTGATGTAGTGTTTCTCGTCATCCAGGCCAGGTGATGTAGTGTTTCTCGTCATCTAGGCCAGGTGATGTAGTGTTTCTCGTCATCCAGGCCAGGTGATGTAGTGTTTCTCGTCATTCAGGCCGGAAGCGATGTGGTGTTTCTCGTCATCAGGCCAGGTGATGTAGTGTTTCTCGTCATCGAGCCAGAGTGATGTAGGCGTTTCTCGTCATCCAGGCCGGGTGATGTGTCATTTCTCGTCATCAGGCCAGGTGATGTAGTGTTTCGTCATCAGGCCAGGTGATGTAGTGTTCTCGTCATCAGGCCAGGTGATGTAGTGTTTCTCGTCATCCAGGCCAGGTGATGTAGTGTTCTCGTCATCAGGCCAGGTGATGTAGTGTTTCTCGTCATCCAGGCCAGGTGATGTAGTGTTTCTCGTCAACCAGGCCAGGTGATGTAGTGTTTCTCGTCATCCAGGCCAGGTGATGTAGTGTTTCTCGTCATCCAGGGCAGGTGATGTAGTGTTTCTCGTCATCCAGGCCAGGTGATGTAGTGTTTCTCGTCATCCAGGCCAGGTGATGTAGTGTTTCTCGTCATCCAGGCTAGGTGATGTAGTGTTTCTCGTCATCCAGGCCAGGTGATGTAGCGTTTCTCGTCATCCAGGCCAGGTGATGTAGTGTTTCTCGTCATCCAGGCCAGGTGATGTAGTGTTTCTCGTCATCCAGGCCAGGTGATGTAGTGTTTCTCGTCATCCAGGCCAGGTGATGTAGTGTT
>NW_024754129.1:0-19125 GCF_018991925.1 Homarus americanus
TTGTTGTTGTTGTTGAGATTGTCCGGACCGTGGTCGACACGAATTGCCTATGGGCGGCCCGTTTGGTGGTTCGGCTGGGCTGAGACATATTGGGGATTAGAGGTGGTCCACCTGCAGATTGTTGGAGGATGCAGGTTGCAAGTGTGAGCGGACCCCGATCAGTGGACACACTGCTTCCTCTTGGACGTGGTCAGTTTCGGGTCCCAACCAAACTGGGTCCCACTTGCTGAAAGGATGCTTTCCAAGCTATCTGGGTGGTGGGTATCGTGTTATGACCAGGTAGGTGGTGAATGTGATCTGTATGCGCCTTTCAGGTTAGAGTGGCCACTGGTGTTGTGTGTTTCATGGGAATTTGAGTTCTGTCTCTGGGCTTTGTACCTCACAACAGCAGATAAATCTTCAATGGGTTGGCTGCTGGCTCCTGACAGTAGGTGCATTCAATGACGTCATTCCTATCATCTGCCAGGAGCACTTGTACCCCTAATCGTAGTGGTGTTGACGGGTTTGTCTTGGAAGTTTTCTTGTCACGAAAATTGGTTCCACTTTTATGGCCGCCAGAGTACTGTTTGGCTGATTATGAACCGCGTTGGAGTGCATGAAGGAAGCTCTTTTTGATGTGGAAGCAGTGATCTTTCTGAGGTGATTCTTGATCTATTGCACTTGCTGGAGACGTTCTTACGCTACTGGAACGTATAGCTACCTTAACTGCTTCGTCACCACGTCGTTTCCTCCGATCCCTACATGACTGGGAATCCAGTGTAAGACGACTGGTCGGTTTTGGCTTTGGAATTCCTGTAGCTGTGCGAGGATCGAGGTGATGATGTGGACGTTGTCTCTTGGTTGACTGTGTTGCAGCGCCTGCATGGCCGATTTCGAGTCCGTGTGAATTATGATGGACTTGTTGTGTTGTGTTGCAGCGTGTTGTAGGGCCTTTGAGATTGCTACCAGTTCTGTTTGTAGGGTGGAGCAGTCATTGGAAAGTCTCCATTGGAGGGTCTGACCTTGGGTGTAGAAGGCCGCTCCGGATCTATGATGTTTTGGGTCCACCGAGCCGTCTGTGAAGTATGATGCTGCATCAGCCGGTGTCTCGGTGGCTATGGCTTCGAGAGTTATTTTTTTGAGGTCCTCCTTCTGGAGGTTGGCTTTACTATCGCCTAGGTCGGTAAATTTGAGTGTGGCTGGTGGAGGGCTCCATGGTGGAGGAACAGCGTAACCATTGTCTCGTGTGTCTTGGTTGTTCTTGACGAGTGTTTCTGCTTGCAGGTGTCGGATGACCTCGCTTGCCTCGTGCGACCAGGTGGCCCCTCGCACTCTGTGGTCGAGGTGGAGGGAGGCACTGATTCGAATCTTGGCAACTGTGGGCTTGTCTGCTCTACAGATTTTGGCGAGGAGACCGGCTGTCACCTGCTTGACTCGTACTGCCAGGGGTGGTAGCTCGGTTTCCATTTGCAGATTGCAAATTCTGGTCCACATGGGTGCTCCGAGCATGGTTCCTGAGAGCATTGTTTTGGATGACTTCTAGCTTAGCTATTTGGTCTTCTCTCAGTCCAATGAGTGCTGGAGCACTGTAATCTACCAGCGATCTGATGGCGGCTGTGTAGTAGGCTTTGAGCACATGAAGGTTTGCTCCTGCGGATTTGCTGGTGAGCGACCTCATTATATTGTGTCTGCTCTTCGTCCTGTGCCTGAGATACTCGAGTTGCGGCTTGAAGGTGAGTTTCTGGTCAAACCAGATTCCAAGACACTGGTGGGCGTTGGTCCAGACTACCGGCGTGTTTTGTATGGAGAGCATCTTGTCTGGTGTGTCTGTGCAGATGGCCATCGCTTTCGACTTGGCTGGATTTATCTTGAGTCCAAGTCTGTTGCACTCCTCTTCTATAAGTTGGAGTGCGTGTTGCGTGTTGGCTAGTCTGTTCGATCCTCTTACTATAAGCTGTAAGTCGTCTGCATAGCATAGGAGCTTGGCTGTTTGTCTGAAGGGAAGTTTGACTAGATTTTCCATCAGGACATTGAACAGCATTGGACTGAGGATGCCTCCTTGTGGGGTTCCGTTTTCGTGGACCCTGTAGCTTGAGGTTGCTCCCTGAAAGCGTACTCGTGCTTCTCTCTGTGTGAGGTAGTTCTGGATCCACCCCAGCAACCTTCCTTTGACGCCTTTTTTAGCGAGCGTAGTTGTAATGGCCAAAGGATTTGCTAGTTCGAAGGCTTTCTCCAGGTCGAGGAAGACCACCAGAGCTGGTTTGTTGTCCACTGTGCTGAGTATCTCGGCGATGTTGTTGCCTGTGCCGGTGTTCTCGGTGTAAGCAAAGATGTGAGGGTGTGGGCTGCCTACTTTCCACTTGAGTCGGTTGAGAGCCATTCTTTCTCCCGTCTTCGCTATGCAGCTGAGAAGGGAGATGGGCCTCGGTTTGTCTAGTTCTCTGGGCTTCGGAATGGGCTGTATATCTGCCTTCTTCCATTCCGGTGGGAGTCTTTGTGCTGTCCACGAAGCATTGATGGCTTGCAGCAGAGCCTCGTGTCCGGCTGTACCGGCATGAGAGAGCATGGAGTAGGTTATCCTGTCGGCCCCTGGAGCTGTATCCTTGCTTCGTTTTAGCGACTTCTGGAGTTCTTGCTGGTTGAATGGTCTGTCAGTGTCATCTTCACTGTTGCAGGCCTCTTCGATCATCTGGAGTCTGACCTGTCGCAGACGCCGTTGTGTCTCCTCCGCCTGTCTCGGGAGGTTTTTCGTTGCTGCTCGGTCAGAGAACAGTTTTGCAAGTCTCTCGGCTTCCTCTTCTGGGTTGGGATGGGTTGGTGGTGGTGGTGTTGCCTTCCCAGATGCCCTTCGGATCTGGGCCCACATCTTGCCAAGGGAGGTGTGCTCGTTCAGTTCGGAGCACCACTTGAGCCAGCTTACGTTTTTTATTTCTTCCTTCTCTTCCCTGGTATCCTTAACTATGACTTGCAGGAGATGTCTGTTTGTTGCCGTGGGATGTCTCCTGTAGTTTCTTCGGGCCATGTTCACTCTGTGGTTGAGTTCTTTCACCCTGGGACAGTAGTACCAGTAATCATTGTACTGTCTTGATGTGGGTTTTGTTTTTGGGATAGCCTCTTCTGCCGCTTGGTGAAACGCCTCGACCAATTGGTGGTGGAGGGTTGTCTCATCCACGGGTGCTGCGCCGGCCGGCTGTGATTTTTCGCGCCACTTAGCCAGGTGTTTCTTAAAGAGTCCCCAGTCTGCCTTTTGGGTATTGTATCTCCATCTCGGGGGGGTGGAGTGGGGAGTTTGTTCACCTTCAGCGTTGTTAGGGTGGCGAAGTGGTCGCTGGTCAGCGTGGGGTGTAGCTGCCAGGAGGCCGAAGGCTGTAGTGCACTGGAGACGAAGGTTAGATCTAGCCTTCCTCCCCTAGTGTGGGTGGGCTCTCCGGTGTTCAGGAGGCAGATCTCGGGTGTATCTTGAAAGGTGGTGTATAGGTGTAGGCCGTCTTCATTTGTGGGGCTTGCCGAGCTTAGGAAGGGATGATGTGCGTTGAAATCCCCTCCTATGAGTGTGGCGTGGTCAGCGGCCGAAGCAAATAATTGAGTAACCTCCAGTGAGCCCCTTGGGTTCTTGTAGATGTTGTGAACAGTTAATTCCCGTTCTTGGAGGGTTACTTTGACGGCCTGTGTCTCGATGTTTTCCCCACATGGAAATTGCTGCGTGACATCGGCGGAGGGTATGCTTGACTTGACCAAGATCATACATCCTCTTGTTGACGCCTGCGTGAAATGCCTCCTGTATGGCTTGTAACCGCTGAATTTGAAACAGTGGTGTTCTTGTAGAAGTGTTTCTTGTAGTAGTATGATGTCAAGCTTGTCCTTGGCTGCTGCTTCTTGTAGGAGGTGTTTCTTGTTTTGATGCCTTGAGCATTCCATGTTAGGATGTTCAGGGTGCTGATGTTTTCCACCACTGTTTCATCGGGGACTTCTGGTGGTCCTCGATGGAGATGTCCAAGCTCGATTCCAACTGGATCAGGTTCATATCTTCGTGTTCTGTGGTTTTTGCCTTCTGGGCCGTGGTTCGGTTCAGGGGAGTTGAAACGTCCAGTTTCTTTCTTGGAGCTGTCGGTATCTTGGGTTCTCTGGTGGCCTTCTTCGGTGTAGAGTGTACCTCGGCTGTCACTCGTGTGAGGACCGGCGTGGCTTCCTCCACTGAGTTGGCTGGAGCTGTGGCGACTTGCCCGAGGACGCTCCCCATGAGTATTTGGAGCTGTGTGGGTTGGATCTTGTGGCCCAGTAGTCCGGCTAGGCCCTCCGCGAAGGTTGTCAGTACCTTGGCTAGGTCTGATACGTGTATCATTCCTTCTGGTGCCTTGGTGTGTGCTTCTTTTGTCTTTCTCGTGGTTGTCGTTGTCTGCTGCTTGGGTGGCTGAGGTGTGGCCGTAGTGAGGCCAGGAAACTGGGCTGCACTTTGGGTGTTGACTGGCTGAGGAGGTTGTCTTTGTTGTTTTGGCCTTTGGGTTCCCCACACGAAGGTACTTGGTGGGGCTGGTGTGTAGGCGGTGGGGGCCGGTCTTGCTGCTGGTCGGTTTGCCTGGACCCTCTTTGTTCTCTCGGAGCATCCAGGATTCCAGGCGTGGTGTTTGCCCCCACAGTTGGCACACTTGGGGGCAATTTTTTCCCCATTTTTCAACTTGGTGAGGCAGGAGTGTGTGCCGTGCTTCTGTGCGCAGACTGCGCAGATTTCCTTGTACGTGCACCTTGTCTGATGGTGCCCGTATTTCTGGCATTTGAAGCACCGCAGGGGCTCTGGGACGAAGGGCCTCACTTCGTAGATCCCCCAGGTTTTGAGGTCTATGGAGCTGGGGGGTGAGCCGTAGTGCGTTATGAGCACTTGTTTCGTGGTGGCCGTCTTGTCGGACAGGGGAGAGCATCTCTCGGCTTTTAAGATCTTCGGGTGGTTCTCCAGGGGTTCGAGAGGTAGTTCCTTTGGGTACCGGAGGACTACCGACTTCATCAGTTTCAGGGCGGGGTCCAGCTTTGTTGATGCAACGGTGGTGGTGTTTTGCAGGTAAGTGTCGAGGGTGGTGGCGGAGTCCTTGTCTTTGGGGTGAATAATCATCTCCCCCTTTAGGTTGGGCCGCACTGAGAATTTGGCCAGTGGATTTAGCTTTTCCATCTCTGTGACGGCGGCATATGTTGTTTTTGCGTCCGTTTTCGTGATCCGGAATTTTGGCAGTGTCGTTGGAGGAGAGCTGGTGGTGGTGATGGGTGCCTTTGGGGCTGCTTGACGGCATTCGTTTCCCGAAAAAGCACGTCGGCGTTTCTTGTTTTCTACCTTCGTCCAGTTGTCCTCAGTGGCGGTAGCAGTGGTGGTGGAGTTGTTGGAGGTGGTGGCAGTGTTCCTACTTTTCAGGGCTTCATTGAAGGCGCGTAACTGGTCCGTTTTCTCTGTGCGAAGCCTGTCGTAGTTCGGGTCGTCAGGTTGGCGGTTCAGGCGGGGATCGCGGTTAGTAGGGCGTACGCGCTCCATAACCGGTTTTTTATTTTTATTTTATTTTTTTTTTAGATCCTACCTATTCCGGTTGAGTAAATAGCAGAGGAATTTCAGCACTCCCCACTGGCTGGTGGTCGTAGAGTGGTTCCTGAGCTTCTCTCCCGGAGCCCCGTTGGGGAAGCCTACTTCCTAGTGTATGTGACTGCTCACTTATAGACGTGAGCTAAGTGTGCCTATTTGGGAAGGATAAGGATTGCTACCCTCTTTCCAGGTGGACCCGCACGATCACGGTTTTCCTGGAAAGACTCGGCTGGGATGGGTTTTGCTCCAACCCCCTTTCGTGTTCACAATCTCCTGGGAGGGAGGTGAACAGTTACAGGGGGGACCGCAGGACGAATACACTTTTGAGGGTGCAGGTCCCTAGGCCAGAGCGAAAAAGGAAAAATAGTAGTAGAAGGAAAAGAGCTCAAACCACGCCGGGAATATCGCGCTATAGCTGCTCTCCAGCTGGAGTGTGGGTCACTCACACCACCAGTGGGGAGGGCAAGCTAATGCTCGATAAACCGAGAACGCTCGTGAGTTGTTGTGGACGATGACAGTCGTGGGTGGTCCGGTCCGGGAAGATGGCCAACAATGGCACAAGGGAGAGGGCGGTCTTCACAGTTCCGGGTCCAGCAGGAGGTCTTGTTGAGAGGTCTTCTTAGTTCAGGAGCGATGTGAGAAGTGCTCAAGACACAGGCGGCCTACAGGATGCCACATGGTCATGAAGTCACATCACGCAGTCTCTTTTATTGGTTCAGGCCGAGGGCATCCACACTCACAGGTCACTGCGATTGGCTCATGCTTGGAGGAAATACTTACTCATGCTATTTTTACAGGTGAAACATGACTCATTAACTTCACTAAACCGCAGGTGAAACATGACTTATTAACTTCACTAAATCGCAGGTGAAGCATGACTCGTTAATTTCACTAAACTGCAGGTGAAGCATGAACTATTTAACTTCACTAAACCGCAGGTGAAACGCGATTCTTTAATTTCACTAAACTGCAGGTGAAGCATGAAATCTTTAAGTTCGCTAAATTGCAGGCGAAGCATGAACTCGTTAACTTCACTAAACTGCAGGTGAAACATGAACTTTTTAACTTCACTAAACTGCAGGTGAAAGATGAAATTTTTAACTACACTAAACTGCAAGTGAGGTATGGATTTTTTAACTTCATAATACCGCAGGTGAACCATTTACTCTTTAACTCACAAAACCGCAAGTGAAGCATTAACTCTTTAACTTCTCTAAAGTGCAGGTGAAAGATGTATCTACTCTCTATGTTGACAGGTGGAAGATCGTTAGCAGCCAAGGTAAACACAACTCTCACCGGATCAAAGGAACAAGACAAAACGAGAAAAGGGAGGAGGGAGACATGATGAGTCAAGATAGACGTGGGAAAGATGGATAAAAGAGAGAGCAGAAGACGAAGTGGAACGGATAAATTGACTAATCATAGTATTTTTTTTTTACGCCTTCCAAGAATATTTTGATAGAGATATACACATTAATCTTAAAGTAAATATAAGTGGCACTGTGCTACAATTGTTGTGGTTGCCATCTCGAGAAACAGATCGGTAGTTAGATTAGTATATAGGCAGGTTGATGTAGAAAAATATATATAAGCATGCAGTACATATATACATACATACATACATACATACATACACACATACATACATACAAACTTTTCTGTCACTCGGAATCGGGTATGACGATAATCAAGTATTGAGGCACTGATATGAATTATTAAAGTTGTCACCTGCGTTGGTGAGCTCTTAGGTAACTAGAGAGGCCGGTAGGGAACGGACAGAGCCGTCCATAGATGATGAAGGTATAGAAGGCTATATCTAGTGGGGGGGGGGGAGGGAACGTCTTCCCCGCGATGGCGCTTGTCTGTCTCGGTATGCAGTCGGGCTAACTCGAAAGTATCGATACCTTCTTGTGTGGTGTTACTCCAAGCGTTATGGTGTGGAGTAATCGTGTCCCAGGTGAGGTCGTTGATTTGGCATTTTTTCAGGTTTTTCTTATACCTATTCCGTTGCTCCGCCAGCCTTACGTGTATCATTCTTTAGGTGACTGTAAAGTAGTTGCTTTGGCAGTCTGCTGTCATCCATGCTGCTAACATGGCCAGCCCAATGTAGTTGGTGTCATCGAGAATACTGCCTCCTGTATGTGGCTAATTTTTCTCTGCCATACAGCAGGGTGGGAAGGACCACTGATCGATATACGTACATTTTTTTATTATATATAGTTTCAGCTCCCTACAGCTGGATGGTCTGGTGGCAGCCAAGATACTGAAAATGGGTACCATTAGAGAGGGTAGTTCCAGTAACCTGGATGAATGGTGGACGTATGGCTGAACCAGGGGCAGGCTGAAAAAAATCTGAGTCTTAGATACTGTACAGTCTCTTTCACTAGTGCGTTTACAGAGGCTCGTCGGGTTTTGTGCCGTGTGGCAGCCCTATGTTTGTTTACATTCGACTGTGGGAAAGTTGCAATAATAAACACACTATGGAATCAAAGGAAAACAGTATTAAAAAAAATTATCTCAGTGTAATGGTTTGTGGAATGTTTATATGATGATACCCTGTTAATGCACGACTGAAGAGGACTACATTCACCTTGAGGCCGAAGTGTGCATAAACATCTGCGTAGGTGTTTAGGATCTCCTGTAGGTCGTGTTTAGTTTGAGCAACGAGGGTGAGGCCGTCTGTTTACTGAAGTTAGTTAGATAGATAGATAGATAGATAGATATATAGGTATATAGGTAGATAGATAGACAGACAGATATACAGACAGACAGACAGACTGAGAAAAAAGTTACTCGTTAGAAGAGAGACTAATGAAAATATTAAAATAAAAAGAGGCAGACTAAGAAATAATTAGTAAGACAGGCAGACAAACAGACAAAAACGAGAAGAGAGACTAATGAAAATATTAAAATAAAAAGAGGCAGACTAAGAAATAATTAGTAAGACAGGCAGACAAACAGACAAAAACGAGAAGGACTAAAGAACGGGAGTTGAAAAAAGGAAATAAAGGCAGAAAAAAGAGAGGGGTGTGATAAAGAAAGACAGACATTCAAGCCATTCAGATAAAAATAAGACGAAAGGAACACAGCAAGACAGACAGAGATACAGACATATCCATACCTTTGTTTATATTCATACCATTGTTTACATCTCACCACCCTCCCCTCTCCTCCTCTCCCCAACTAACGAACCTCATCGCTGTCTTAAAACATGTAAATCGGAGGCAGCCAAAATGAGCCTCAAGGAACAATTATGGTGATGGTGCCAAATTGCTCGAGCTCTTGTAAATTACATTCATAAGTTCTTGTCTCCTGTTATTGACTGTCACTGCCTTGGGTGTCGCTCTATGTTAATCATCTGTCTGTTTCTCGCTATTTTGGATTCTTATTTTTTTTTCTCTCTCTCTCTCACACACAGTATTTCCATGCTACTCATAAAGTAAGATGCCCTTGATGTTTCATATTAAAAATTAGTTGAATGTTAACCTGGTCGACCAAAGAGACGAGCCAGTGTGAAGGCAAACTCACTTACTCACTCTAACATACGCACACTCACTCATTCAAACACACATACAACTCACGATCACACCCACTGACTCACTTAAACACGCGCACTCACTCAAACATATCTACACTCATTCACTGAAGCACGCATGATCCACCTACTCAGACACATGCACGTAATGTACACTGGCTCTCACTCGCATTCGAATACACGCACACTCACTGAAACACACACACACACACACACACACACACACACACACACACACAAACAAGGCATACTACACCAACAACCACCTGTACACAAGTCTACGTAACCAAGTCATCAGGGAAATCAAGTCAGCCAAGAAGTCTTATTATCCTAGGAAAGTGCACGGCCTCAAGGAAGTCGACATCGGTCAGTGGTACTCAGAGGTAAAAGCCCTCTGTGGTCTTAACCGTCAGTCTCCCACACTTCCTTTCATCTCACATTTACCTAGTGAGGAGGCAGTTGAGATAATTAATAACCACTTTGCTACCATATGTCATATCCTACATAGTCTTGACCTCACTCTCCTCCCGGCTTACTTACCTTCCCCTCCCCCCTCCCAGTGTTCAACCATTTGAAATCGCCAACAAACTCCTGAAATTTAAATCCAAACGCTCCACAACCCCAATTGACCTCCCAATCAAAATTTACAAGGAGTTTGCAGTCGAACTTGCAACCCCCCTCTGTTCTATTATTAATGCATCCCTCAGACAAAGCAAATGCCCTAATGAATGGAAAACCGCATTTGTCACCCCTACCCCGAAGTTCACCACCCCACAGTCCCATAACGACCTCAGGCCAGTTGCCATTACCTCCATACCCAGTCTACTCTGTAAAGACTTTGTTTTTGAGTGGGCATTTGCTAGAATTTATCAGTCAATTGATCCACAGCAATTTTGCAATATGAGGACTTACCTCTACATCACACTGCTTAGTTAGTTTCCTGGATTTCTTGCACAAAAATCTGCAGAAACGTAAGACATCACTGGCCGTTGCCCTTGTTGACTTCAGGAAGGCTTTTGACCTCGTTGATCGCTGCACTGTTATCAACAAGGCCATTGCACTTGGGCTGCCCACCAACCTGGTATCATGGCTCAATGATTTCTTGAGTGAACGTCTCAGGCAGTCAGGTACCAGGGTTCTGTCTCCACATTCCAACACCTCACATGTGGTGTTCCCCAAGGGACCAAGATGGGACCAGTGTGCTTCCTGACCCTGATCAACGACGCTCTATCGGGCACTCCTCACAGGTGGAAGTACATGGATTACTGCACTGTGGGGGTTACAGTGGACAACACCTCACCGGACTACTCATCGCTACAAGGCACCCTGGACAGGCTACAGGCATGGACTACGGAGAACAAGGTCACCATCAACCACACCAAAACCGTAGTCATGCACATCAATACCGCCACCACTCCAGTGCAAGGTCCAGCAGTCACAGTGGGTGCCCATCCTCTCCAGTTAATGCAGATTGCCAAACTCCTGGGTGTTACCATAGACCACAAACTGGGCTGGGAGGCCCATGTAAACAACACAATCAAGGCAGCCTCGTACCGACTCTACATGCTACGACGACTTAGGTCACTTGGGGCACCCACTCCAGAGCTGAGGACTATCTACAACGCCACTATTCTCCCCAAACTAACGTATGGATCACCAGCCTGGTCGTCTTCTCTCAACTCTACCCAACAACGACGGCTAAATAAGGTACAGAGAAGGGCCTGCAGAATCATGCTCGGTGCAGACTACTCCGGCTACATCAACGTTCTCTCCATCCTGGAAATGACATCCCTCAGTGACCTCCACCACCAAGCACTAGCAAGGTTTGGCAGTGGACTACTGCACCATCCTCGTCATCGCCTCCTCCTGCCACTGGAAGTCTCCCGCCCACTTCACGCAGTCTGCCACTACAACAAAATTCAGCCCATAAGAGCCCACACTGATAGATATAAGAATAAACAACGCTTGATTTATGTACTGTATAGCCCTGTAAATGTATTCAACGCATATCAATATGTCTAAATCAAATGTAAGTTTGTATATTTTCAGCCACCGGCTGCAACTCCATTAATAAACCGTTTATTATTATCATTATTATTATTATTATTATTATTATTATTACACACACACACACACACATACACACACACACACACACACACACACACACATGCACACACACTTCCTTGACCACCGAAGGGTCAAGACGTACCTGGCGCTCCTCTCGGAGCAGCCAGGTCAACTGTTAAGTTGGCACATACCAACCCCCTTCCCTGAACCCTCCTCCCCACCGGAATATCAACAAGTTCTCGCCAGAAGTTACAATTTCATTTAGGAAAGGAACGGAACCAGTGTTAAACAGAGGTGAACAGTGGTGAACAGTGCTTAAGTCAGTGAGAACAACTAAACAGTAACAGTCGTACCCAAGTTAACCTTCACACAGTGAGGTCCCAGGTACCCAGTGATAACGGCCCGTGAGACCCAACAACAACCAGCGATGTGTTAATCCGTCTACGATAGGAAGACTCAAGACCAAACCTCTCCACTCTAAACACGTCCTGTGAGGGTACACCGCACCACGTGAGGTCCTCATAGCTTACCATCTGGGAATTACTACACTGCGATCAGGCCCCTCATGCGCATCTGTGAGAGGAATTTACACTACACCACGTGATGCCCCTCATAACACCATCTGTGAGGGAGTTATTACACCACGTGAGGTCCCTCATAACACCATCTGTGAGGGAATTACTACACCACGTGAGGCCCCTCATAACACCATCTGCGAGGGAATTACTACACCACGCCAGGTCCCTCATAACACCATCTGAGGAACTACTACACCACGTGAGTTCCTCCTAACACCATCAGGGAGGGAGTTACTACACTACGAGTTTGCTGTTCAACATCTACATTAATCTGTATGTTCACTGTATGTTCCTTTACCTTTCTCTAATGAAGGCTTTTGTTAAACCACCAATGTATGTAATAAGTCATTTATGTCCAATGTATATTTTCAGTCTTCGGGCTGCAGAATTTTTTCAATAAACCGTTAATTATTATTATTATTATTATTATTACTTCCCTCAGCCTTCATAGAGTAAGGACGTGTGTAGTCGGCGCTGCCCGCTAACGTGGCCATGGTCTCTTGACCATGGAGACAGCTGCCAGCCTGGTCTGTCGGGCCCTCCCCTCCCCCATCTCCTCCTTCCCATCTGGATTTATCAACATCCTCACACCAACAGTGCAGTGCAAAGATTGACGATCAACCCACAAGTGAGAACAAAAGTGGCAATTTTAACTCGAAGGAAAAGCACAAAAACACAGCAATACTGAGTGAGGCTGGATCTGACCTAACCTGACCTGACCTCACGGCTTCACCTGACCTAACCTGAAGGATGAAGCACACCTGCATTGCTCCAAGCAAAAAGATCAGTATTTGTACGTGGACTTGACTAGGAATTTGGAAAGCACTCGGCACAAGAAATAAAAGAAGAACTAGAAATAAAAAACAACTGGTTAAAAATCGAAGAAGTGGTAAAAATAAAGCAATACACTCATTGCCTAAAGCTGAGATTCACTGACACTTCAATGGCAGACAAGGTCCTGGAATCTGGAATCTTAGGGTTCAACATGTCAGTACTCCCTAAACAACTAGAAAGGGAGAAATATGTTAATATTCTCACCTGCTTTATCTGCTATGCACATGAATCTCTGGCAACAAGAGACTGTCCTCAAAAGGAACTTAAAATATGCTCTGAATGTGCAGAAGAAGGCCATACCTTCCGGGACTGCAAGAGTCAACCCAAAGCATGTATAAACTGTAAAAATGGGAAGGAACCAGGATATAAGACCCACAGAACCCTAGCAATGGCCTGTCCATACAAAAAGAAAATAATAAATGAAAAAGTAGCAAAGGAAAAACAACAACAAGAACAGAAGGAGAATACAACATATGCTGCTATTGCAAAGAAAGTAGTTGAAGAAACAACACAACCACAGAATACCACCAAAATTGTACTGAGCGAAATACGAGACTACAAAGTGCTCATCTGCCTATTATACTCTCACATAATGAACATAGGGAACCCAGGCACGTTCGAAATAGAAATGAACAAAATGCTTGGAAGAAACAATCTCCTAACAATGAGTTTCCCAGCCAACCCAGCTTCCGGATCTGTGCTACAAGCGTCCCGCTTAACCAACCCAGATGCACCACAGGAGACAGTCAACGCAGAAGAAAAAGGAACAACGGAGCAAACACCAGCCGCAACAGTACACGAAACAAACGAAGCTGACAAGGCAAAGTCACAAATGATTGAAACATCCACCCAAAGTACAGTAGAGAGGCAGGACCTTCAAAATAACATCCAAAGAGAGACAGGAGCCGTAAGGAAAAAAGTCACAACAGCAACCATGGATACCCAGGGCGAGGAAACGCTCCTGACTTTAGAATGTGCAGACGACTGTGAACTACAGCTTCACTGGTGTGACAAAATATTTATCCCTAATGAATGCAAAACGATGCCAGACATTATACAAGCCAAAACGAAACAAGAACTAGAATGGACCTACTCTAACGAAAAATACTCTGAAGCACTAGTGGAAGCTTACCTGATAAACCAAAGGATTAAAATAAGGAGACACAACTTCAAAAAAGAAGAACAATGGAAATTCCAAAGAATCCTTAACGGACTGGTTCCGGACAAGAGATCGCCACCCGCGCAACAAACAAGAAACAAAAAACAAAAACACAATGAATAAAGACAAAACCAGAAGACTTACCATCATACAACACAACGTCCGCAACTGAGAAACAAATAAAAACAACCTTGCAAACACATACCTCAGCATTGATCCGGACATAATTTTAATAAATAGTCACGGCAATTCAAATTCTAAGAAAATATAAATATTTGGATATACAACCTACCAAAGAAATAAAACAGAAGAATTAAATGATGGCGTGGCCATTGCTGTAAAACACATACTCAAACATCAAATCATCGACGAATTCCAGGACGAATTCCTGGGAATCAAAATAACTACCATACTTGGAGAAATAGCAATAGCCACAGCATATTTACCGCCAAGACAGAACTACCTGTCGGCCCCAGACTTGATAAAACTACTGAACTACAACTGCCCAACATATATAATAGGAGATCTGAACCCAAGACATCCAATATTCGGCCACGGAAACAGGAACAGGGTGGGCACTGCACTGAAACAGAGCCCAGATTTGTTCTGAGGGGCTACCCCCATTTAGAATGGATCCACCTAGGGACCACACTTCACTACATTCATTAAGTAACAATAAAACAACAACCCCAGACAAAGTCTTCACCAGTCATCAGCAGCATTCCTGAATTACCATATATAAAACAAGGACCACTAACTAGCCAGCGACCACATTCCAATGATAATAAAAACTATCCACAAGAACCTCAAACAAAAGAAGAAGTTTATGAAGCAACTAGAAGTAAGAGACCCAGATCTCCAAGGTAAAACACTAGAAGATGGTTGACAACGAAACAGATACCTTATACGTAACATCAAAAAAGCAATAGAGAAATATATTGTTCACACAACATATCGAACGCACACACATCAGACATCCCATGAAATGCGAATGCTCCAAGTACAATATAATAACATAATGGCTGCCAAAAACTATCCACCAACAACAGAGCTTATTAGGAAAGTTACAAATACACCAAAAATTAAGAGATGAAAGCCTGATAGCACAATTAACAGAGGAACGAACTATCAAAACAACCTGATACTACAAGAAATGACAAGAACTTCTGCAGAACGTAACAAAAATTTAGGAAACGACAAACCCCAACAAAGTACATAAAAGACCAAACGAGGTGTTCTTGAAGAAAAAAGAGATAGGAATCCAGCATACAGGAGAGAATGGAAAAGTATTTCAGTCAGAAGAAGAAATGAGGAATTTGATGAGAATGAAAAATCACTTGCAGAGAAATGGCTGAAATGGATACATAGGATAACCCTACTATGTGGTGACAAAACCAGGCTCAACCTGATAGAACCAATTACAGAAGGAGAACTGCTACACTACATCAGACACACTAAATAAAAAGCAATTGTGATTTACAAAAAATCACAAGAAATATGATCCTATACCTACCCAACAACTGCACACATGATCCTTTATTCTAGTATTTCAGTGATGCATTTAAAAACGCAAACTCATATTCATACCGAAACCAGCCAAAGACCACACTAATAATTGGATTTCTTGCTCGAAGAGAGGAAAACTATTTGAAAAAGGCATAAACAAGAGAATCAGGAAACACAGCAGTTTAAATTGATCACTACTAAACCCCAGACAACATGGATTCACTGGAAAAAGGGGGAAACACATACTGCACTCTCACTATAATTTAGCTAACAAGAAAGCAGAGAAACCAAGCCACGATTGTATTAAGAGGATTATGAAAGTTGCCTGATAAAAGGCACTTAGGATTAAAATTTAAATCCGTTTCCAATTAAATCTTCCAGGTTCAAGAGAAAATCGTCTGGCTTTAGACGATCGCACGGCACAAATACAAATTGGCAGCTAAGAGACTTGTCCCACAAAACTGAAAAGTGGAGTACCCCAAGGCAGTGTCTCACCCACGCTGTACAATATCTACACAGCAGACCTACCTGCCAGAACCAGCTCCCAACAGGGAATACATAAGTTTTGTATGATATCACACAAATTATCATATGTATTTCCCTCAAAATCATTTATAATAATAGCACAACAGTATATCACAACGCAATAGAGAACATCAACCAGCATGAAAAAAGGGAAGATACAAACGAACACTGTTCCACGTTCTGTAAATAATCCCAATCGCTAAAAGGAAAAAAGACCCCATTATAGTAGATAATCTGCGGATTCCATATGCCATGGAAGGTACCGTTCAGGTTGAAGATAACAAACAAAGCATAAAACATTCATCACTTGAAAACTTGCAAAACCAGAAACATGGTAATTAAATTAAACGCTTTCCAGGAGCCTGTCAGCAAAAAAAGAAAAGTTTAAAGTTTAGGTAGAGCCTCTGTTCTCAGGTTCCCTGACTAGTATATCCACCAATTCTCTTATGTATGGGCGTAATATAACAAACAAATATAAAAGACAATTCAAAACTTAGCTCCTAAGGGGATGTATATGTCAGATTAGATATATCCTGATAAAGTCACCAACCGTTTAACTACACTCAAATGATGCAGGCAATAGAACTTGGAACGTTTACCAAGACTTCTAATACTCAAAATATTATGGACATGTTAGAAGAAATAGGAGCCAGGACTAACTGAAGAATGGATGGAAGAGACAGGAAGACGGAAGAAGAGAACACCTGTGGTTCCTCGCAGTAAAAAGAAGAGAGCCTAGAACCCACACCAACCTGGCTCTATTGAAGTATGCAACGTTACCCCCAGTGACAACCTTGGCAGCCCTACCACTTATGTAACATTAGATCATAAAAGACGGATGTTCTTAGCAGCAGAAACACAAGTACTGCCTCAGACTCTCACTCATTGGCTAGACATAAGACCTGAAAAATGTAAGGCATAAAATTGCAATATTTGCTAAACATACAAACACTTCCAAGTATAAATATAATACATAAGACGAAAACAGCAAACACAAATAAAAATAGGAAGACTTGGGTAGTTTCTAAGACCCAGCATTCTACTACTATTTTCCACCCTCGCTTCTTCTTGCGCTATCCACCAACCCTGCCCTCCAATTCCACCATTATTCTTCGTGTTCTACCAATCTAAGCACCTGCATCAAGATTTTCTTCATATACTTTACTTCACCCATACCTGCCTAATCAGCAATTCAGCTCTATACGAGTTAATGAACGAATGTCCCAACCCATTGTAAAAATTCATCAACACCCACGCCCATTATACCTGTATATTTACTCCACGAGCATTTGTTAAGCATCATTGTACCATGAGACCCATTCCCAATTATGTAATTATACCTTTCAGCCTCCGGCTGCCAATAAACCGTTAATTATATTATATCATACACACACACACACACACACACACACACACACACACACACACTACATACACACACACACATACACACACACACACACACACATGTCACACACACAGTAATCCTCAAATATATGGATGATTGTTCTTTCTTCCTTACGATTATTTTTATTTAATTCTCTCTGTTTCTTCTTTCACTTTCTTTTCAGCTCTCTCTGTTTTTTTATTGCCTCATTCCTACCTAATTTTTCTTCATTTATGATTGTCTTATCTTCATGTTACTCCTTTCCTTTTTTTCTTTTCTTTCACATTATCATCTGCTTATTCTCCTCCTCCACCTTTCACTTTTTTCTCCTCCTCCTCTCTTTATCTACTTTCTATCTTCTTTCCTGTATTCTTGCTCATCTCCCACCTTCTTCTGCTTCTTTCGCTCTTTCTTTCTCCTCAGTCTCTCTCCATCTTTTCTTCCATTCCTCCTCCTCCTCCTTATCTCCCGCCACCTTTCCTTCTCATGACTTCTCGTCCCTCAGCCTCCCTCCCTCTAATCCCAGACCCTCCTACTTCTCCTCCTCTTTTCTCCTCCCTCATCCTTCCCTTTCTCCTCCTCCTCTTCCCTCCTCCTTATCTCCCTCCTGTAAGGAAACGATCTTCCTGTGCTTGTTACTGCTGCTTACTCTCTTGTTTGCTGGTGCGACCAACACTTGGGGGGTTGGATTAGAGGTGAGAACGGCATCAGCTACCTGTGTCATACAGGCAGATTCACCTCAGCCGTCATACAGTCAACTATCTATCTATGGCCTCTAAGGAAGTTCATCACCCCATGACTCTACTATAGGTCCTGCACTCAGGCTGTTTTCATGACTTTAAACTAATTCATTGCCGCTAACTCTTCCATCCGTCCTTCGGTGTTTTGTTCAAGCGTATCAAGATACCGGTTGCTGTTGAGTGAAGAGTTGAACGGACGCTCTAGTGATCACTGTTCTGGGAACCTTCCCCAGGGGGCTACTGTCGTAGGAAATATCTAGTTCAGGTTTGATCCATTGTTTGATCTTTAGCCCAGCCGACTTTTATTGTTCGATTCTATCAGTTGCTGACTCCCCATTAATTGTTTGATTCCATTAATTGTTTGATTCTATTAATTGCTGACTCCCCATTAATCGTTTGCTTCCCTTTAATTGCTCTGCTTCTTCTAATGTCAGCCTTCCTATCTAACTCATTAACTGTTTACTGCATTAATTGTTTGACTCCCCGTAATTGTTACTTGATGTTTTATAGTTTAGTTTTGTGTTGATTGCAGTAAAGAGACGTCAATCTCAAACGGTTGTTTGTTATTCCTCAGAAAAACCATGGTCTTTGATTTTCCTAAACAAGAATCCTATTAGTCTGGTAAGGGATTTCTATCCTTAAGTCCCAGGCCTGTACACCTCCACCCCTCCCACTCCTACTCCCTCTTCCTCCCTCCCTCCATCCCTCTGCACACTGCCTCTGTCTTCTACACCCCTGCTCTCCTAGCTTTACATGAGATGAACTTTGCATATTTTAGTGAAGGTGACACGCGCCGTCCTCCTGTTGACTGTCTCTACTATATATGTTGATGTTTTTTTCTGTCCTTTTTTCATTCCATATATATATATATATATATATATATATATATATATATATATATAAGTTTGTGTGTCCGCACGAGAATCTGAACCTAATTTACCGATCTGTTAAATGTACTGAGATATTAAGCTTATATGTAGTGATGATGGATGTTGTTATATATAGTAAATGATGATAGTTATATGTAGTGATGATGGGTGGTGTTATATGAGGATGATGGATGGTGTTATATGGTGATAATGGATGGTGTTATGATGATGATGATGTTATGTAGTGATGATGGATGATGATAATAAAATAATAATAGTTTAATGCCAAAAAAAATATATTTTCGTTGTACCATTGTTGTAGTGGATCTTACATACACTGTTAATGAAATATCAAAGAAGAAGTTTGGGGGACTAAACATTGA
>NW_024754130.1:0-33063 GCF_018991925.1 Homarus americanus
TGGAAAAACGTTGCTCTAATCACCTAAGCAGCACGGGAGGTCCCCATTAGAGGTTCACGGCGCCATAAGCTCGTTGAACAGGATTTGTGTGAAATATAGCAGAGCCTAGGAATGCTTTTAGTGTCCTGGTGGCACAGAGGTAGCAATCCCCGGTCACAATTAGAAGATCGTGGGTTCGAATCCTGGTGGGGTGTGGTGTTGATTATATGAAGATATCCGCGTGCTATATTGGGCTAATGAAATATATATGGATCCTCTTGTTTCGAAGCCGGATTTGGTAAAACGTTGCTCTGATCACCTAAGCGGTACGGGTGGTCCCCATTAGAGGTTCACGGCGCCATAAGCTCGTTGAACAGGCTTTGTGTGAAATATAGCAGAGTCTAGGACTGCTTTTATTGTCCTGGTGGCCCAGAGGTAGCGTTCCCCGGTCACAATTATAAGATCGTGGGTTCAAATCCTGGTGGGGTGAGGTGTTGATTATATGTAGAAGTCCGCGTGCTTTATTGGGCTAATAAAATATATATGGATCCTCCTGTTTCGAAGCCGCATTCGGTAAAACGTTGCTCTGATCACCTAAGCGGCACGGGTGGTCCCCATTAGAGGTTCACGGCGCCATAAGCTCGTTGAACAGGCTTTGTGTGAAATATAGTAGGGTCTAGGAGTGCTTTTATTGTCCTGGTGGCCCAGAGGTAGCATAGCCCGGTCACAATTATAAGATCGTGGGTTTGAATCCTGGTGGGGTGAGGTGTTGATTATATGTAGAAGTCCGCGTGCTTTATTGGGCTAATGAAATATATATGGACCCTCGTGTTTTGAAGCCGCATTTGGTAAAACGTTGCGCTGATCACCTAAGTGGCCAGGGTGGTCCCCATTAGAGGTTCACGGCGCCATAAGCTCGTTGAACAGGCTTTGTGTGAAATATAGCAGAGTCTAGGACTGCTTTTTTTTCCTGGTGGCCCAGAGGTAGCGTTCCCCGGTCACAATTATAAGATCTTGGGTTTAAATCCTGGTGGGGTGAGGTGTTGATTATATGTTGAAGTCCGCGTGCTTTATTGGGCTAATGAAATATACATGGATTCTCCTGTTTCGAAGCCGCATTTGGTAAAACGTTGCTCTGATCACCTAAGTGGCACGGGCGGTCCCCATTAGAGTTCCACGACGCCATAAGCTCGTTGAACAGGCTTTTTGTGAAATATAGCAGAGTCTAGGACTGGTTTTATTGTCCTGGTGGCCCAGAGGTAGCGTTCCCCGGTCACAATTATAAGATCGTGGCTTCAAATCCTTTTGGGGTGAGGCGTTGATTATATGTAGAAGTCCGCGTGCTTTATTGGGCTAATGAAATATATATGGATCCTCGTGTTTCCAGCCGGATTTGGTAAAACGTTGCTCTGATCACCTAAGCGGTACGGTGGTCCCCATTAGAGGTTCATTGCGCCATAAGGTCGTTGAACAGGCTTTGTGTGAAATATAGTAGAGTCTAGGACTGCTTTTATTGTCCTAGTGGCCCAGAGGTAGCGTTCCCCGGTCACAATTATAAGATCGTTGGTTGAAATCCTGGTGGGGTGAGGTGTTGATTATATGTAGAAGTTCGCGTGCTTTATTGGGCTAATGAAATATATATGGATCCTCCTGTTTCGAAGTCGCATTTGGTAAAACGTTGTTATGATCACCTAAGCGGCACGGGTGGTCCCCATTAGAGGTTCACGGTGCCATAAGCCCGTTGAACAGGCTTTGTGTGAAATATAGCAAAGTCTAGGAATGCTTTTATTGTCCTGGTGGCCCAAAGGTAGCGTCCCCCGGTCAAAATTATAAGATCGTGGCTTCAAATCCTGGTGGGGTGAGGCTTTGATTATATGTAGAAGTCTGCGTGCTTTATTGGGCTAATGAAATATATATGGATCCTCGGGTTTCGAAGCCGCATTTGGTTAAACGTTGCTCTGTTCACCTAAGCGGCACGGGTGGTCCCCTATAGTGGTTCACAGCGCCATAAGCTCGTTGAACAGGCTTTGTGTGAAATATAGCAGAGTCTAGGACTGCTTTTATTGTCCTGGTGGCCCAGAGGTAGCATTTCCCGGTCACAATTATAAGATCGTGGCTTCAAATCCTGGTCGGGTGAGGCGTTGATTATATGTAGAAGTCCGCGTGCTTTATTGGGCTAATGAAATATATATGGATCCTCGTGTTTCCAGCCGGATTTGGTAAAACGTTGCTCTGATCACCTAAGCGGTACGGTGGTCTCCATTAGAGGTTCATGGCGCCATAAGTTCGTTGAACAGGCTTTGTGTGAAATATAGTAGAGTCTAGGACTGCTTATAGTGTCCTGGTGGCCCATAGGTAGCGTTCCCCGGTCACAATTATAAGATAGTGGGTTCAAATCCTGGTGGGGTGAGGTGTTGATTATATGTAGAAGTCCGCGTGCTTTATTGGGCTAATGAAATATATATGGATCCTCGTGTTTCGAAGACGCATTTGGTAAAACGTTGCTCTGATCACCTAAGCGGCACAGGTGGTCCCAATGAGAGGTTCACGGCGCCATAAGCTCATTGAACAGGCTTTGTGTGAAATATAGCAGAGTCTAGGACTGCTTTTATTGTCCTGGTGGCCCAGAGGTAGCGTTCCCCGGTCACAGTTATAAGATCGTGGCTACAAATCCTGGTCGGGTGAGGCGTTGATTATATGTAGAAGTCCGCATGCTTTATTGGGCTAATGAAATATATATGGATCCTCGTGTTTCCAGCCGGATTTGGTAAAACGTTGCTCTGATCACCTAAGCGGTACGGTGGTCCCCATTAGAGGTTCATGGCGCCATAAGGTCGTTGAACAGACTTTGTGTGAAATATAGCAGAGTCTAGGACTGCTTTTATTGTCCTAGTGGCCCATAGGTAGCGTTCCTCGGTCACAATTATAAGATCGTGGGATCAAATCCTGGTGGGGTGAGGTGTTGATTATATGTAGAAGTCCGCGTGCTTTATTGGGCTAATGATATATATATGGATCCTCGTGTTTCGAAGCCGCATTTGGTAAAACGTTGCTCTGATCACCTAAGCGGCACAGGTGGTCCCAATGAGAGGTTCACGGCGCCATAAGCTTGTTGAACAGGCTTTGTGTGAAATATAGCAGAGTCTAGGACTGCTTTTATTGTCCTGGTGGCCCAGAGGTAGCGTTCCCCGGTCACAATTATAAGATCGTGGCTTCAAATCCTGGTCGGGTGAGGCGTTGATTATATGTAGAAGTCCGCGTGCTTTATTGGGCTAATGAAATATATATGGATCCTCGTGTTTCCAGCCGAATTTGGTAAAACGTTGCTCTGATCACCTAAGGGGTACGGTGGTCCCCATTAGTGGTTCATGGCGCCATAAGGTCGTTGAACAGGCTTTGTGTGAAATATAGTAGAGTCTAGGACTGCTTATAGTGTCCTGGTGGCCCATAGGTAGCGTTCCTCGGTCACAATTATAAGATCGTGGGTTCGAATCCTGGTGGAGTGAGGTGTTGATTATATGTAGAAGTAAGCGTGCTTTATTGGGCTATTGAAATATATATTGATCCTCGTGTTTCGAAGCTGGATTTGGTAAAACGTTGCACCGATCACCTAAGCGGCACAGGTGGTCCCCATTAGAGGTTCATGGCGCCATAAGGTCGTTGAACAGGCTTTGTTTTGAAATATGGTAGAATCTAGGACTTCTTTTATTGTCCAGTTTGCCCAGAGGTAGCGTTCCCCGGTCACAATTATAAGATAGTGGGTTAAAATCCTGGTGGGGTGAGGTGTTGATTATATGTAGACGTCCGCGTGCTTTATTGTGCTAATGAAATATCTATGGATCCTCGTGTTTCCAAGCCGGATTTTGTAAAACGTTGCTCTTATCACCTAAGCGGCACGGGTGGTCCCCATTAGAGGTTCATCGCGCCATAAGGTCGTTGAACAGGCTTTGTGTGAAATGTAGTAGAGTCTAGGACTGCTTTTATTGTCCTGGTTGCCCAGAGGTAGCGTTCCCCGGTCACAATTATAAGATCGTTGGTTCAAATCCTGGTGGGGTGAGGTGTTGATTATATATAGAAGTCCGCGTGCTTTATTGGGCTAATGAAATATATATGGATCCTCGTGTTTCCAAGCCGGATTTGGTAAAACGTTGCTCTTATCACCTAAGCGGCACGGGTGGTCCCCTATAGTGGTTCACGGTGCCATAAGCTCATTGAACAGGCTTTGTGTGAAATATAACAGAGTCTAGGACTGCTTATAGTGTCCTCGTGGCCCATAGGTAGCATTCCTCGGTCACAATTATAAGATCGTGGGTTCGAATCCTGGTTGGGTGAGGTGTTGATTATATGTAGAAGTCCGCGTGCTTTATTGGGCTAATGAAATATATATGGATCCTTGTGTTTCGAAGCCGGATTTGGTAAAACGTTGCTCTGATCACCTAAGCGGTACGGATGGTCCCCATTAGAGGTTTACAGCGTCATAAGCTCGTTGAACAGGCTTTGTGTGAAATATAGCAGAGTTTAGGACTGCTTTTATTAACCTGGTGGCCCAGAGGTAGCATACCCCGGTCACAATTATAAGATCGTGGGTTTGAATCCTGGTGGAGTGAGGTGTTGATTATATGTAGAAGTCCGAGTGCTTTATTGGGCTAATGAAATATATATGGATCCTCGTGTTTCGAAGCCGGATTTGGTAAAACGTTGCTCTGATCACCTAAGGGGCACGGGTGGTCCCCTATAGTGGTTCACAGCCCCATATGCTCGTTGAACAGGCTTTGTGTTAAATTTAACAGAGTCTAGGACTGCTTATAGTGTCCTGGTGGCCCATAGGTAGCGTTCCTCGGTCACAATTATAAGATCGTGGTTTCGAATCCTGGTGGAGTGAGGTGTTGATTATATGTAGAAGTCCGCGTGCTTTAGTGGGTTAATGAAATATATATGGATCCTCGTATTTCGAAGCCGGATTTGGTAAAACGTTGCTCTGATCACCTAAGCGGCACGGATGGTCCCCATTAGAGGTTCACAGCGTCATAAGCTCGTTGAACAGGCTTTGTGTGAAATATAGCAGAGTCTAGGACTGCTTTTTTTGTCCTGGTGGCCCAGAGGTAGCGTTCCCCGGTCACAATTAGAAGATCGTGGTTTCGAATCCTGGTGGGGTGAGGTGTTGTTTATATGTAGAAGCCACGTGCTTTATTGGGCAAATTAAATATATATGGATCCTCGTGTTTTGAAGCCGCATTTGGTAAAACGTTGCTCTGATCACCTAGGCATCACGGGTGGTCTCCATTAGAGGTTTACAGCGCCATAAGCTCGTTGAACAGGCTTTGTGTGAAATATAGCAGAGCCTACGAATGCTTTTATTGTCCAGTTGGCCCAGAGGTAGCGTTCCCCGGTCAGAATTATAAGATTGTGGGTTTGAATCCTGGTGGGGTGAGGTATTGATTATATGTAGAAGTCCGAGTGCTTTATTGGGCTAATGAAATATATATGGATCCTCGTGTTTCCAAGCCGGATTTGGTAAAGCGTTGCTCTGATCACCTAAGCGGCACGGATGGTCCCCATTAGAGGTTCACAGCGCCATAAGCTCGTTGAACAGGCTTTTTGTGAAATATAGCAGAGTCTAGGACTGCTTTTATTTTCCTGGTGGCCCAGAGGTAGCGTTCCCCGGTCACAATTAGAAGATCGTGGGTTCGAATCCTGGTGGGGTGAGGTGTTGATTATATGTAGAAGTCTGCGTGTTTTATTGGGCAAATGAAATTTATATGGATCCTAGTGTTTTGAAGCCGCATTTGGTAAAACGTTGCTCTGATCACCTAAGCGGCACGGGTGGTCCCCATTAGAGGTTCACGGCGCCAAAAGCTCGTTGAACAGGCTTTGTGTGAAATATAGCACAGTCTAGGACTGCTTTAATTATCCTGGTGGCCCAGAGGTAGCGTTCCCTGGTCACAATTATAAGATCGTGGGTTTAAATCCTGGTGGGGTGAGGTGTTGATTATATGTAGAAATCCGCGTGCTTTATTGGGCTAATGAAATATATATGGATCCTCGTGTTTCGAAGCCGCATTTGGTAAAACGTTGCTCTGATCACCTAAGCGACACAGGTGGTCCCCATTAGAGGTTCATGGCGCCATAAGGTCGTTGAACAGGCTTTGTGTGAAATATAGTAGAGTCTAGGACTGCTTATAGTGTCCTGGAAGCCCATAGGTAGCGTTCCTCGGTCACAATTATAAGATCGTGGGTTCGAATCCTGGTGGAGTGAGGTGTTGATTATATGTAGAAGTCCGCGTGCTCTATTGGGCTAATGAGATATATATGGATCCTTGTGTTTCGAAGCTGGATTTGGTAAAACGATGCTCTGATCACCTAAGTGGCACGGATGGTCCCCATTAGAGGTTCACGGCGCCATAAGCTCGTTCAACAGGCTTTGTGTGAAATATAGCAGAGTCTAGGACTGCTTTTACTATCCTGGTGGCCCAGAGGTAGCGTTCCCCGGTCACAATTATAAGATCGTGGGTTTAAATCCTGGTAGAGGTGAGGTGTTGATTATATGTAGAGTCGCATACCTTATTGGGCCCTAATAAATATATGGATCTCGTGTTTGAAGCCGCGCATTTGGTAAAACGTTGCTCTGATCACCTAAGCTTGTACAGAGTGTGGTCCCCAATGAGGGTTCACGGCGCCATAAGCTCGTTGAACAGGCTTTGGCATGTGAAATATAGCAGGTCTAGGACTGCTTTTGTGTCTGGTGGCCCAGAGGTAGCATTCCCCGGTGACAATTATAAGATCGTGGCTTCAAATCCTGGTCGGGTGAGGCGTTGATTATATGTAGAAGTCCGCGTGCTTTATTGGGCTAATGAAATATATATGGATCCTCGTGTTTCCAGCCGGATTTGGAAAAACGTTGCTCTGATCACCTAAGCGGTACGGTGGTCCCCATTAGAGGTTCATGGCGCCATAAGGTCGTTGAACAGGCTTTGTGTGAACTATAGTAGAGTCTAGGACTGCTTATAGTGTCCTGGTGGCCCATAGGTAGCGTTCCTCGGTCACAATTATAAGATCGTGGGTTCGAATCCTGGTGGAGTGAGGTGTTGATTATATGTAGAAGTCCGCGTGCTCAATTGGGCTAATGAGATATATATGGATCACTTGTGTTTGGCCGGTTGGTAAAACGTTGCTCTGATCACCTAAGTGGCAGGATGGTCCCCCGACTGAGGTTCCGCGGTATAAGCTGGATTGAACAGGCTTTGTGTAATATAGCAGAGTCTAGGACTGCTTTTATTGTCCTAGTGGCCCAGAGGTAGCGTTCCCCCGGTCACAATTATAAGATCGTTGGTTGTGAAATCCTGGTGGGGTGAGGTGTTGATTATATGTAGAAGTTCGCGTGCTTTATTGGGCTAATGAAATATATATGGATCCTCCTGTTTTGAAGTCGCATTTGGTAAAACGTTGTTATGATCACCTAAGCGGCACGGGTGGTCCCCATTAGAGGTTCACGGTGCCATAAGCCCGTTGAACAGGCTTTGTGTGAAATATAGCAGAGTCTAGGAATGCTTTTATTGTCCTGGTGGCCCAGAGGTAGCGTCCCCCGGTCACAATTATAAGATCGTGCCTTCAAATCCTGGTGGGGTGAGGCTTTGATTATATGTAGAAGTCTGCGTGCTTTATTGGGCTAATGAAATATATATGGATCCTCGGGTTTCGAAGCCGCATTTGGTTAAACGTTGCTCTGTTCACCTAAGCGGCACGGGTGGTCCCCTATAGTGGTTCACAGCGCCATAAGCTCGTTGAACAGGCTTTGTGTGAAATATAGCAGAGTCTAGGACTGCTTTTATAGTCCTGGTGGCCCAAAGGTAGCATTCCCCGGTCATAATTATAAGATCGTGGCTTCAAATCCTGGTCGGGTGAGGCGTTGATTATATGTAGAAGTCCGCGTGCTTTATTGGGCTAATGAAATATATATGGATCCTCATGTTTCCAGCCGGATTTGGTAAAACGTTGCTCTGATCACCTAAGCGGTACGGTGGTCCCCATTAGAGGTTCATGGCGCCATAAGGTCGTTGAACAGGCTTTGTGTGAAATATAGTAGAGTCTAGGACTGCTTTTATTGTCCTGGTTGCCCAGAGGTAGCGTTCCCCGGTCACAATTATAAGATCGTTGGTTCACATCCTGATGGGGTGAGGTGTTGATTATATGTAGAAGTCCGCGTGCTTTATTGGGCTAATGAAATATATATGGATCCTCGTGTTTCCAAGCCGGATTTGGTAAAACGTTGCTCTTATCACCTAAGCGGCACGGGTGGTCCCCTATAGTGGTTCACTGTGCCATAAGCTCATTGAACAGGCTTTGTGTGAAATATAACAGAGTCTAGGACTGCTTATAGTGTCCTCGTGGCCCATAGGTAGCATTCCTCGGTCACATTTATAAGATCGTGGGTTTAAATCCTGGTGGGGTGAGGTGTTGATTATATGTAGAAGTCCGCGTGCTTTATTGGGCTAATGAAATATATATGGATCCTCGTGTTTCGAAGCCGCATTTTGTAAAACGTTGCTCTGATCACCTAAGCGGCACAGGTGGTCCCAATGAGAGGTTCACGGCGCCATAAGCTCGTTGAACAGGCTTTGTGTGAAATATAGCAGAGTCTAGGACTGCTTTTATTGTCCTGGTGGCCCAGAGGTAGCGTTCCCCGGTCACAATTATAAGATCGTGGGTTTGAATCCTGGTAGGGTGAGGTGTTGATTATATGTAGAAGTCCGAGTGATTTATTGGGCTAATGAAATATATATGGATCCTCGTGTTTCCAAGCCGGATTTGGTAAAACGTTGCTCTGATCACCTAAGTGGCACAGTTGGTCCCCATTAGAGGTTCATGGCGCCATAAGGTCGTTGAACAGTCTTTGTGTGAAATATAGTAGAGTCTAGGACTGCTTTTATTGTCCTGGTGGCCCAGAGGTAACATACCCCGGTCACAATTATAAGATCGTGGGTTTGAATCCTAGTGGGGTGAGGTGTTGATTATATGTAAAAGTCCGCGTGCTTTATTGGGCTAATGAAATATATATGGATCCTCGTGTTTCGTAGCCGGATTTGGTAAAACGTTGCTCTGATCACCTAAGTGGCACGGGTGGTCCCCATTAGAGGTTCACGGCGCCATAAGCCCGTTCAACAGGCTTTGTGTGAAATATAGCAGAGAGTCTAGGAATGCTTTTATTGTCCTGGTGGCCCAAGTGGCGTCCCCGGTCACAATTATAAGATCGTGGGTTCAAATCCTGAGTGGGGTGAGAATTGTTGATTATATACTTAGAAGTCGGCGTGCTTTATTGGGCTAATAAAATATATATGGATCCTTGTTTTGAAGCGGATTTGGTAAAACGTTATGATCACCTAAGTGTACGGATGAGATTTTACATTAGAGGTTCCGCAGCGCCATAAAAGCTTTCGTTGAACAGGCTTTGTGTGAAATATAGTAGAGTCTAGGACTGCTTTTATTGTCCTGGTGGCCCAGAGGTAGCGTTCCCCGGTCACAATTATAAGGTCGTGGCTTCAAATCCTGGTGGGGTGAGGCTTTGATTATATGTAGAAGTCTGCGTGCTTTATTGGGCTAATGAAATATATATGGATCCTCGGGTTTCGAAGCCGCATTTGGTTAAACGTTGCTCTGTTCACCTAAGCGGCACGGGTGATCCCCTATAGTGGTTCACAGCGCCATAAGCTCGTTGAACAGGCTTTGTGTGAAATATAGCAGAGTCTAGGACTGCTTTTATTGTCCTGGTGGCCCAAAGGTAGCATTCCTCGGTCATAAATATAAGATCGTGGCTTCAAATCCTGGTCGGGTGAGGCGTTGATTATATGTAGAAGTCCGCGTGCTTTATTGGGCTAATGAAATATATATGGATCCTCATGTTTCCAGCCGGATTTGGTAAAACGTTGCTCTGATCACCTAAGCGGTACGGTGGTCCCCATTAGGGGTTCATGGCGCCATAAGGTCGTTGAACAGGCTTTGTGTGAAATATAGTAGAGTCTAGGACTGCTTATAGTGTCCTGGTGGCCCATAGGTAGCGTTCCCCGGTCACAATTATAGGATAGTGGGTTCAAATCCTGGTGGGGTGAGGTGTTGATTATATGTAGAAGTCCGCATGCTTTATTGGGCTAATGAAATATCTATGGATCCTCGTGTTTCCAAGCCGGATTTGGTAAAACGTTGCTCTTATCACCTAAGCGGCACGGGTGGTCCCCTATAGTGGTTCACGGTGCCATAAGCTCATTGAACAGGCTTTGTGTGAAATATAACAGAGTCTAGGACTGCTTATAGTGTCCTCGTGGCCCATAGGTAGCATTCCTCGGTCACATTTATAAGATCGTGGTTTTAAATCCTGGTGGGGTGAGGTGTTGATTATATGTAGAAGTCCGCGTGCTTTATTGGGCTAATGAAATATATATGGATCCTCGTGTTTCGAAGCCGCATTTTGTAAAACGTTGCTCTGATCACCTAAGCGGCACAGGTGGTCCCAATGAGAGGTTCACGGCGCCATAAGCTCGTTGAACAGGCTTTGTGTGAAATATAGCAGAGTCTAGGACTGCTTTTATTGTCCTGGTGGCCCAGAGGTAGCGTTCCCCGGTCACAATTATAAGATCGTGGCTTCAAATCCTGGTCGGGTGAGGCGTTGATTATATGTAGAAGTCCGCGTGCTTTATTGGGCTAATTAAATATATATGGATCCTCGTGTTTCCAGCCGGATTTGGTAAAACGTTGCTCTGATCACCTAAGTGGTACGGTGGTCCCCATTAGAGTTTCATGGCGCCATAAGGTCGTTGAACAGGCTTTGTGTGAAATATAGTAGAGTCTAGGACTGCTTATAGTGTCCTGGTGGCCCATAGGTAGCGTTCCTCGGTCACAATTATAAGATCGTGGGTTCGAATCCTGGTGGAGTGAGGTTGTTGATTATATGTAGAAGTCCGCGTGCTCTATTGGGCAAATGAAATATATATGGATCCTTGTGTTTCGAAGCCGGATTTGGTAAAACGTTGCTCTGATCACCTAAGTGGCACGGATGGTCCCCATTAGAGGTTCACGGCACCATAAACTCGTTGAACAGGCTTTGTGTGAAATATAGCAGAGTCTAGGACTGCTTTTATTGTCTTAGTGGCCCAGAGGTAGCGTTCCCCGGTCACAATTATAAGATCGTTGGTTGAAATCCTGGTGGGGTGAGGTGTTGATTATATGTAGAAGTTCGCGTGCTTTATTGGGCTAATGAAATATATATGGATCCTCCTGTTTCGAAGCAGCATTTGGTTAAACGTTGCTCTGATCACCTAAGCGGCACGGGTGGTCCTCTATAGTGGTTCACAGCGCCAATAGCTCGTTGAACAGGCTCTGTGTGAAATATAGTAGAGTCTAGGACTGCTTTTATTGTCCTAGTGGCCCAGAGGTAGCGTTCCCCGGTCACAATTATAAGATCGTGGGTACAAATCCTGGTGGGGTGAGGTGTTGATTATATGTAGAAGTCCGCGTGCTTTATTGTGCTAATGAAATATCTATGGATCCTCGTGTTTCCAAGCCGGATTTGGTAAAACGTTGCTCTTATCACCTAAGCGGCACGGGTGGTCCTCCTTAGAAGTTCATCGCGCCATAAGGTCGTTGAACAGGCTTTGTGTGAAATATAGTAGAGTCTAGGACTGCTTTTATTGTCCTGGTTGCCCAGAGGTAGCGTTCCCAGGTCACAATTATAAGATCGTTGGTTCAAATCCTGTTGGGGTGAGGTGTTGATTATATGTAGAAGTCCGCGTGCTTTATTGGGCTAATGAAATATATATGGATCCTCGTGTTTCCGAGCCGGATTTGGTAAAACGTTGCTCTTATCACCTAAGCGGCACGGGTGGTCCCCTATAGTGGTTCACGGTGCCATAAGCTCATTGAACAGGCTTTGTGTGAAATATAACAGAGTCTAGGACTGCTTATAGTGTTCTCGTGGCCCATAGGTAGCATTCCTCGGTCACAATTATAAGATCGTGGGTTTAAATCCTGGTGGGGTGAGGTGTTGATTATATGTAGAAGTCCGCGTGCTTTATTGGGCTAATGAAATATATATGGATCCTCGTATTTCGAAGCCGCATTTGGTAAAACGTTGCTCTGATCACCTAAGCGGCACGGGTGGTCCCAATGAGAGGTTCACGGCGCCATAAGCTCGTTGAACAGGCTTTGTTTGAAATATAGCAGAGTCTAGGACTGCTTTTATTGTCCTGGTGGCCCAGAAGTAGCGTTCCCCGGTCACAATTATAAGCTCGTGGCTTCAAATCCTGGTGGGGTGAGGCATTGATTATATGTAGAAGTCCGCGTGCTTTATTGGGCTAATGAAATATATATGGATCCTCTTCTTTCCACGCCGGATTTGGTAAACCTTGCTCTGATCACCTAAGCGGTACGGTGGTCCCCATTAGAGGTTCATGGCACCATAAGGTCGTTGAACAGGCTTTGTGTGAAATATAGTAGAGTCTAGGACTGCTTATAGTGTCCTGGTGGCCCATAGGTAGCGTTCCTCGGTCACAATTATAAGATCGTGGGTTCGAATCCTGGTGGAGTGAGGTGTTGATTATATGTAGAAGTCCACGTGCTCTATTGGGCTAATGAAATATATATGGATCCTTGTGTTACGAAGCCGGATTTGGTAAAACGTTGCTCTGATCACCTAAGTGGCACGGATGGTCCCCATTAGAGGTTCACAGCACCATAAGCTCGTTGAACAGGCTTTGTGTGAAATATAGCAGAGTCTAGGACTGCTTTTATTGTACTGGTGGCCCAGAGGTAGCGTTCCCCGGTCACAATTAGAAGATCATGGGTTCGAATCCTGGTGGGGTGAGGTGTTGATTATATGTAGAAGCCGCGTGCTTTATTGGGGAATGAAATATATATGGATCCTCGTGTTTTGAAGCCGCATTTGGTAAAACGTTGCTCTGATCACCTAAGCAGCACGGGTGTTCCCCATAAGAGGTTCACGGCGCCATAAGGTCGTTGAACAGGCTTTGTGTGAAATATAGTAGAATCTACGAATGCTTTTATTGTCCTGTTGGCCCAGAGGTAGCGTTCCCCGGTCACAATTATAAGATCGTGGCTTCTAATCCTGGTGGGGTGAGGCGTTGATTATATGTAGAAGTCCGCGTGCTTTTTTGGGCTAATGAAATATATATGGATCCTCGTGTTTCGAAACCGCATTTGGTAAAGCGTTGCTCTGATCACCTAAGCGGCACGGGTGGTCCCCTACAGTGGTTCACAGCGCCATAAGCTCGTTTAACAGGCTTTGTGTGAAATATAGTAGAGTCTAGGACTGCTTTTATTGTCCTGGTGGCCCAGAGGTAGCATACCCCGGTCACAATTATAAGATTGTGGGTTTGAATCCTGATGGGGTGAGGTGTTGATTATATGTAGAAGTCCGAGTGCTTTATTGGGCTAATGAAATATATATGGATCCTCGTGTTTCCAAGCCGGATTTGGTAAAACGTTGCTCTGATCACATAAGCGGCACGGGTGGTCCCCATTAGAGGTTCACGCGCCATAAGCTCGTTGAACAGGCTTTGTGTGAAATATAGCAGAGTCTAGGACTGCTTTTAGTGTCCTGGTGGCCCAGAGGTAGCATACCCCCGGTCACAATTATAAGATCGTGGGTTTGAATCTGGTGGGTGGTGTTGATTTATATGTGAAAGTCGAGTGATTTATTGGGGCTAATGAAATATATTTGGATTTTCGTGTTTCAAGCCGGATTTGAGTAAAACAGTGCTCTGATCACCTAAGTGGCACAGGTGGTCCCCATTAGAGGTTCATGGCGCCATAAGGTCATTTGAACAGTCTTTGTTTTGAAATATGAAGTCTGAGACTGCTTTTATTGTCCTAGTGGCCCAGTAGCGTTCCCCGGTCACAATTATAAGCTCGTGGCTTCAAATCCTGGTGGGGTGAGGCGTTGATTATATGTAGAAGTCCGCGTGCTTTATTGGGCTAATGAAATATATATGGATCCTCGTCTTTCCACGCCGGATTTGGTAAACCTTGCTCTGATCACCTAAGCGGTACGGTGGTCCCCATTAGAGGTTCATGGCACCATAAGGTCGTTGAACAGGCTTTGTGTGAAATATAGTAGAGTCTAGTACTGCTTATAGTGTCCTGTTGGCCCATAGGTAGCGTTCCTCGGTCACAATTATAAGATCATGGGTTCGAATCCTGGTGGAGTGAGGTGTTGATTATATGTAGAAGTCCACGTGCTCTATTGGGCTAATGAAATATATATGGATCCTTGTGTTACGAAGCCGGATTTGGTAAAACGTTGCTCTGATCACCTAAGTGGCACGGATGGTCCCCATTAGAGGTTCACAGCACCATAAGCTCGTTGAACAGGCTTTGTGTGAAATATAGAAGAGTCTAGGACTGCTTTTATTGTACTGGTGGCCCAGAGGTAGCGTTCCCCGGTCACAATTAGAAGATCATGGTTTCGAATCCTGGTGGGGTGAGGTGTTGATTATATGTAGAAGCCGCGTGCTTTATTGGGGAATGAAATATATATGGATCCTCGTGTTTTGAAGCCGCATTTGGTAAAACGTTGCTCTGATCACCTAAGCAGCACAGGTGGTCCCCATTAGAGGTTTACGGCGCCATAAGGTCGTTGAACAGGCTTTGTGTGAAATATAGTAGAGTCTACGAATGCTTTTATTGTCCTGTTGGCCCAGAGGTAGCGTTCCCCAATCACAATTATAAGATCGTGGCTTCAAATCCTGGTGGGGTGAGGCGTTGAATATATGTAGAAGTCCGCGTGCTTTATTGGGCTAATGAAATATATATGGATCCTCGTGTTTCGAAACGCATTTAGTAAAGCGCGTTGCTCTGATCACCTAAGCGGCGCGAATTGGTCCCCTGATGGTTCACAGCGCCATAAGCTCGTTTAACAGGCTTGTAATAGCGGGGAATATAGTAGAGTCCTGAATTGCTTTTATTGTCCTGTTGGCCCAGGAGCATGCGGTCACAATTATAAGATTGTGGGTTTGAATCGATGGGGGTGAGGTGTTGATTATATGTAGAAGTCCGAGTGCTTTATTGGGCTAATGAAATATATATGGATCCTCGTGTTTCCAAGCCGGATTTGGTAAAACGTTGCTCTGATCACATAAGCGGCATGGGTGGTCCCCATCAGAGGTTCACTGCGCCATAAGCTCGTTGAACAGGATTTGTGTGAAATATAGCAGAGTCTAGGACTGCTTTTAGTGTCCTGGTGGCCCAGAGGTAACATACCCCGGTCACAATTATAAGATCGTGGGTTTGAATCCTGGTAGGGTGAGGTGTTGATTATATGTAGAAGTCCGAGTGATTTATTGGGCTAATGAAATATATATGGATCCTCGTGTTTCCAAGCCGGATTTGGTAAAACGTTGCTCTGATCACCTAAGTGGCACAGGTGGTCCCCATTAGAGGTTCACGGAGCCATAAGCTCGTTCAACAGGCTTTGTGTGAAATATAACAGCGTCTAGGACTGCTTTTAGTGTCCTGGTGGCCCAGATGTAGCGTTCCCCGGTCACAATTATAAGGTCGTGGGTTCGAATCCTGGTGGGGTGAGGTGTTGATTATATGTAGAAGTGTGCGTGCTTTATTGGGCTAATGAAATAGATATGGATCTTTTTTTCGTGTTTAAGTAGCGGATTTGGTAAACGTTGCTCTGATCACCTAGCGTACGGGTGGTCCCATTAGAAGTTCTGCGGTGCCATAAGCCCGTTGAACAGGCTTTGTGTGAAATATATAGCAGAGTCTAGGAATACTTTTATTGCCTGGTGGCCCAGAAGGTAAGCGTCCCGGTCACATTATAAGATCGTGGGTTCAAATCCTGGTGGGGTGAGGTGTTGATTATATGTAGAAGTCCGCGTGCTTTATTGGGCTAATAAAATATATATGGATCCTCCTGTTTCGAAGCCTCCTTCGGTAAAACGTTGCTCTGATCACCTAAGCGGCACGGGTGGTCCCCATTAGAGGTTCACGGTGCCATAAGCTCGTTCAACAGGCTTTGTGTGAAATATAGTAGAGTCTAGGACTGCTTTTATTGCCCTGGTGGCCCAGAGGTAGCATAGCCCGGTCACAATTATAAGATCGTGGGTTTGAATCCTGGTGGGGTGAGGTGTTGATTATATGTAGAAGTCCGCGTGCTTTATTGGGCTAATGAAATATATATGGACCCTCGTGTTTTGAAGCCGCATTTGGTAAAACGTTGCGCTGATCACCTAAGTGGCCACGGTGGTCCCCATTAGAGGTTCACGGCGCCATAAGCTCGTTGAACAGGCTTTGTGTGAAATATAGCAGAGTCTAGGACTGCTTTTTTTCCTGGTGGCCCAGAGGTAGCGTTCCCCGGTCACAATTATAAGATCTTGGGTTTAAATCCTGGTGGGGTGAGGTGTTGATTATATGTTGAAGTCCGCGTGCTTTATTGGGCTAATGAAATATATATGGATTCTCCTGTTTCGAAGCCGCATTTGGTAAAACGTTGCTCTGATCACCTAATTGGCACAGGTGGTCCCCATTAGAAGTTCACGACGCCATAAGCTCGTTGAACAGGCTTTGTGTGAAATATAGCAGGGTCTAGGACTGCTTTTATTGTCCTGGTGGCCCAGAGGTAGCGTTTCCCGGTCACAATTATAAGATCGTGGCTTCAAATCCTGGTGGGGTGACGCGTTGATTATATGTAGAAGTCTGCGTGCGTTATTGGGCTAATGAAATATATATGGATCCTTGGGTTTTGAAGCCGCATTTGGGTAAACGTTGCTCTGATCACCTAAGCGGCATGGGTAGTCCCCTATAGTGGTTCACGGCGCCATAAGCTCGTTGAACAGGCTTTGTGTGAAATATAGCAGTGTCTAGGACTGCTTTTATTGTCCTTGTGGCCCAGAGGTAGCGTTCCCCGGTCACAATTATAAGATCGTGGCTTCAAACCCTGGTGGGGTGAGGCGTTGATTATATGTAGAAGTCTGCGTGCTTTATTGGGCTAATGAAATATATATGGATCCTCGGGTTTCGAAGCCGCATTTGGTTAAACATTGCTCTGATCACCTAAGCGGCACGGGTGGTCCCCTATAGTGGTTCACAGCGCCATAAGCTCGTTGAACAGGCATTGTGTGAAATATAGTAGAGTCTAGGACTGCTTTTATTGTCCTAGTGGCCCAGAGGTAGCATACCCCGGTCACAATTATAAGATTGTGGGTTGAAATCCTGGTGGGGTGAGGTGTTGATTATATGGAGAAGTTCGCGTGCTTCATTGGGCTAATGAAATATATATGGATCCTCGTGTTTCGAAGCCGCATTTGGTAAAACGTTGCTCTGATCACCTAAGCGGCACGGGTGGTCCCCATTAGAGGTTCACGGCGCCATAAGCTCGTTAAACAGGCTTTGTGTGAAATATAGTAGAGTCTAGGACTGCTTTTATTGTCCTGGTGGCCCAGAGGTAGCGTTCCCCGGTCACAATTATAAGATCTTGCGTTTAAATCCTAGTAGGGTGAGGTGTTGATTATATGTAGAAGTCCGCGTGCTTTATTGGGCTAATGAAATATATATGGATTCTCCTGTTTCGAAGCTGCATTTGGTAAAACGTTGCTCTGATCACCTAAGTGGCACGGGTGGTCCCCATTAGAGGTTCACGGCGCCATAAGCTCGTTGAACAGGCTTTGTGTAAAATATAGCAGAGTCTAGGACTGCTTTTATTGTCCTAGTGGCCCAGAGGTAGCGTTCCCGGGTCACAATTTTAAGATCGTTGGTTGAAATCCTGGTGGGGTGAGGTGTTGATTATATGTAGAAGTTCGCGTGTTATATTGGGCTAATGAAATGTATATAGATCCTCCTGTTTCGAAGCAGCATTTGGTAAAACGTTGTTATGATCACCTAAGCGGCACGGGTGGTCCCCATTAGATGTTCACGACGCCATTAGCTCGTTAAACAGGCTTTGTGTGAAATATAGTAGAGTCTAGGACTGCTTTTATTGTCCTGGTGGCCCAGAGGTAGCGTTCCCCGGTCACAATTAGAAGATCATGGGTTCGAATCCTGGTGGGGTGAGGTGTTGATTATATGTAGAAGCCGCGTGCTTTATTGAGGAAAGAAATATATATGGATCCTCGTGTTTTGAAGCGGCATTTGGTAAAACGTTGCTCTGATCACCTAAGCAGCACGGGTGGTCCCCATTAGAGGTTCACGGCGCCATAAGGTCGTTGAACAGGCTTTGTGTGAAATATAGTAGAGTCTACGAATGCTTTTATTGTCCTGTTGGCCCAGAGGTAGCGTTCCCCGGTCACAATTATACGATCGTCTCTTCAAATCCTGGTGGGGTGAGGCGTTGATTATATGTAGAAGTCCGCGTGCTTTATTGGGCTAATGAAATATATATGGATCCTCGTGTTTCAAAACCGCATTTGGTAAAGCGTTGCTCTGATCACCTAAGCGGCACGGGTGGTCCCCTATAGTGGTTCACAGCGCCATAAGCTCGTTTAACAGGCTTTGTGTGAAATATCGTAGAATCTAAGACTGCTTTTATTGTACTGGTGGCCCAGAGGTAGCATACCCCGGTCACAATTATAAGATTGTGGGTTTGAATCCTGGTGGGGTGAGGTGTTTGTTATATATAGAAGACCGACTGCTTTATTGGGCTAATGAAATATATATGGATCCTCGTGTTTCGAAGCCGGTTTTGGTAAAACGTTGCTCTGATCACCTAAGCGGCACAGGTGGTCCCCATTAGTGGTTCATTGAGCCATAAGGTCGTTGAACAGGCTTTGTGTGAAATATAGTAGAGACTTGGACTGCTTTTATTGTCCTGGTGACCCAGAGGTAGCATACCCCGGTCACAATTATAAGATCGTGGATTTGAATCCTGGTGGGGTGAGGTGTTGATTATATGTAGAAGTCCACGTGCTTTATTGGGCTAATAAATATATATAGGACTCGTGTTTTGACGCATTTGATAAAACGTTGCTCTGATCACCTAAGCGGCACGGGGGGTCCCCATTAAAGGTTCACGGCGCCATAAGCTCGTTGAACAGGCTTTATGTGAAATATAGCAGAGTCTAGGAATGCTTTTAGTGTCCTGGTGGGCCAAAGGTAGCGTTCCCCGGTCACAATTAGAAGATCGTGGGTTCGAATCCTGGTGGGGGTAGGTGTTGATTATATGAAGAAGTCCGCGTGCTTTATTGGGCTAATGAAATATATATGGATTCTCCTGTTTGGCCGCGCGTTAGGTAACTACGTTGCTCTTATCACATAAGTGTACGGGTGGTCCCCATTAGAGGAGTTCACGACGCCATAAGCTCGTTGAACAGGCTTTGTGTGAAATATAGTAGAGTCTAGGATTGCTTTTATTGTCCTGGTGGCCCAGAGGTAGCGTCCCCCGGTCACAATTATAAGATCGTGGCTTCAAATCCTGGTGGGGTGAGGCGTTGATTATATGTAGAAATCTGCGTGCTTTATTGGGCTAATGAAATATATATAGATCCTCGGGTTTCGAAGCCGCATTTGGTTAAACGTTGCTCTGATCACCTATGCGGCATGGGTGGTCCCCTATAGTAGTTCACAGCGCCATAAGCTCGTTGAACAGGCATTGTGTGAAATATAGTAGAGTCTAGGACTGCTTTTATTGTCCTAGTGGCCCAGAGGTAGCGTTCCCCGGTCACAATTATAAGATTGTGGGTTGAAATCCTGGTGGGGTGAGGTGTTGATTATATGGAGAAGTCCGCTTGCTTTATTGGGCTAATGAAATATATATGGATCCTCGTGTTTCAGACCATGTTGGTGGCTCGTTACTCTGATCACCCTAATGACGCAATTGGTCACCATTAGAGGTTCACGGCGCCATTAGCTCGTTAAACAGGATTTGTGTGAAATATAGCAGAGTCTAGGACTGCTTTTATTGTCCTGGTGGCCCAGAGGTAGCTTTCCCCGGTCACAATTATAAGATCGTGGGTTCAAATCCTGGTGGGGTGAGGTGTTGATTATATGTAGAAGTCCAGCGTGCTTTATTGGGCTAATAAATATATATGGATTCTCCTGTTCAAGAAGCCGCATTTGGTAAAACGTTGCTCTGATCACCTAAGTGGCGCAGGGAGTCCCCATTAGGGTTCACGGCGCCATTAGCTCGTTCAACAGGCTTTGTGTGAAATAGCAAGTCTGGGACTGCTTTTATTGTCCTGGTGGCCCAGAGGTATCGTTCGGTCACAATTATAGATCGTGGCTTCAAATCCTGGTGGGGGGTGGCGTTGATTATATGTAGAAGTCTCGTCGTTGTTGGGCTAATGAAATATATGGATCCTCGGGTTTTGGAAACGCATTTGGAGTGCGCGTTGCTCTCATCACCTAAAGCGTACGGGTGGTCCCCTATAGTGGTTCACGGGGCCATAAGCTCGTTGAACAGGCTTTATGTGATATATATCAGAGTCTAGGACTGCTTATAGTGTCCTGGTGGTCCATAGGTAGCGTTCCTCGGTCACACTTATAAGATCGCGGTTACGAATCCTGGTGGGGTGAGGTGTTGATAATATGTAGAATCCGCGTGCTTTATTTGGCTAATGAAACATATATGGATCCTCGTGTTTCGAAGCCGGATTTGGTAAAACGTTGCTCTGATCACCTAAGTGGCACGGATGGTCCCCATTAGAGGTTCACGGCGCCATAAAATCGTTGAACAGGCTTTGTGTGAAATATAGTAGAGTCTAGGACTGCTTTTATTGTCCTAGTGGCCCAGAGGTAGCGTTCCCCGGTCACAATTATAAGATCGTGGGTTCAAATCCTGGTGGGGTGAGGTGTTGATTATATGTAGAAGTCCGCGTGCTTTATTGTGCTAATGAAATATCTATGGATCCTCGTGTTTCCAAGCGGGATTTTGTAAAACGTTGCTCTTATCACCTAAGCGGCACGGGTGGTCCCCATTAGAGGTTCATCGCGCCATAAGGTCGTTGAACAGGCTTTGTGTGAAATATAGTAGAGTCTAGGACTGCTTTTATTGTCCTGGTTGCCCAGAGGTAGCGTTCCCCGGTCACAATTATAAGATCGTTGGTTCAAATCCTGGTGGGGTGAGGTGTTGATTATATGTAGAAGTCCGCGTGCTCTATTGGGCTAATGAAATATATATGGATCCTTGTGTTTCGAAGCCGGATTTGGTACAACGTTGCTCTGATCACCTAAGTGGCACGGAGGGTCCCCATTAGAGGTTCACGGCGCCATAAAATCGTTGAACAGGCTTTGTGTGAAATATAGTAGAGTCTAGGACTGCTTTTATTGTCCTAGTGGCCCAGAGGTAGCGTTCCCCGGTCACAATTATAAGATCGTGGGTTCAAATCCTGGTGGGGTGAGGTGTTGATTATATGTAGAAGTCCGCGTGCTTTCTTGTGCTAATGAAATATCTATGGATCCTCGTCTTTCCAAGCCGGATTTGGTAAAACGTTGCTCTTATCACCTAAGCGGCACGGGTGGTCCCCCTTAGAAGTTCATCGCGCCATAAGGTCGTTGAACAGGCTTTGTGTGAAATATAGTAGAGTCTAGGACTGCTTTTATTGTCCTGGTTGCCCAGAGGTAGCGTTCTCCGGTCACAATTATAAGATCGTCGGTTCAAATCCTGGTGGGGTGAGGTGTTGATTATATGTAGAAGTCCGCGTGCTTTATTGGGCTTATGAAATATATATGGATCCTCGTGTTTCCGAACCGGATTTGGTAAAACGTTGCTCTTATCACCTAAGCGGCACGGATGGTCCCCTATAGTGGTTCACGGTGCCATAAGCTCATTGAACAGGTTTTTATGTGAAATATAACAGAGTCTAGGACTGCTTATAGTGTCCTCGTGACCCATAGGTAGCATTCCTCGGTCACAATTATAAGATTGTGGGTTTAAATCCTAGTGGGTGAAGGTGTTGATTATATATAGAAGTCCGAGTGCTTTATTGGGCATATGAAATATATATGGATCCTCGTGTTTTGAAGCCGCATTTGGTAAAACGTTGTTCTGATCACCTAAGCGGCACGGGTGGTCCCCAATAGCGGTTCACGGCGCCATAAGCTCGTTGAACAGGCTTTGTGTGAAATATAGCAGAGTCTAGGACTGCTTTTATTATCCTGGTGGCCCAGAGGTAGCGTTCCCCGGTCACAATTATAAGATCGTGGCTTCAAATCCTGGTGGGTTGAGGCGTTGATTATATGTAGAAGTCCGCGTGCTTTATTGGGCTAATGAAATTTATATGGATACTCGTGTTTCCACGCCGGATTTGGTAAACCTTGCTCTGATCACCTAAGCGGTACGGTGGTCCCCATTAGAGGTTCATGGCGCCATAAGGTCGTTGAACAGGCTTTGTGTGAAATATAGTAGAGTCTAGGACTGCTTTTATTGTCCTAGTGGCCCAGAGGTAGCGTTCCCCGGTCACAATTATAAGATCGTTGGTTGAAATCCTGGTGGGGTGAGGTGTTGATTATATGTAGAAGTTCGCGTGCTTTATTGGGCTAATGAAATATATATGGATCCTCCTGTTTCGAAGTCGCATTTGGTAAAACGTTGTTATGATCACCTAAGCGGCACGGGTGGTCCCCATTAGAGGTTCACGGTGCCATAAGCCCGTTGAACAGGCTTTGTGTGAAATATAGCAGAGTCTAGGAATGCTTTTATTGTCCTGGTGGCCCAGAGGTAGTGTCCCCCGGTCAAAATTATAAGATCGTGGCTTCAAATCCTGGTGGGGTGAGGCTTTGATTATATGTAGAAGTCTGCGTGCTTTATTGTGCTAATGAAATATCTATGGATCCTCGTGTTTCGAAGCCGCATTTGGTTAAACGTTGCTCTGTTCACCTAAGCGGCACGGGTGGTCCCCATTAAAGGTTCATCGTGCCATAAGGTCGTTGAACAGGCTTTGTGTGAAATATAGTAGAGTCTAGGACTGCTTTTATATTCCTGGTTGCCCAGAGGTAGCGTTCCCCGGTCACAATTATAAGATCGTTGGTTCAAATCCTGGTGGGGTGAGGTGTTGATTATATGTAGAAGTCTGCGTGCTTTATTGTGCTAATGAAATATCTATGGATCCTCGTGTTTCGAAGCCGCATTTGGTTAAACGTTGCTCTGTTCACCTAAGCGGCACGGGTGGTCCCCATTAGAGGTTCATCGTGCCATAAGGTCGTTGAACAGGCTTTGTGTGAAATATAGTAGAGTCTAGGACTGCTTTTATTGTCCTGGTTGCCCAGAGGTAGCGTTCCCCGGTCACAATTATAAGATCGTTGGTTCAAATCCTGGTGGGGTGAGGTGTTGATTATATGTAGAAGTCCGCGTGCTTTATTGGGCTAATGAAATATATATGGATCCTCGTGTTTCGAAGCCGCATTTGGTAAAACGTTGCTCTGATCACCTAAGCGGCACAGGTGGTCCCAATGAGAGGTTCACGGCGCCATAAGCTTGTTGAACAGATGTTGTGTGAAATATAGCAGAGTCTAGGACTGCTTTTATTGTCCTGGTGGCCCAGAGGTAGCGTTCCCCGGTCACAATTATAAGATCGTGGGTTTGAATCCTGGTCGGGTGAGGCGTTGATTATATGTAGAAGTCAGCGTGCTTTATTGGGCTAATGAAATATATATGGATCCTTGTGTTTCCAGCCGGATTTGGTAAAACGTTGCTCTGATCACCTAAGCGGTACGGTGGTCCCCATTAGAGGTTCACGGTGCCATAAGCCCGTTGAACAGGCTTTGTGTGAAATATAGCAGAGTCTAGGAATGCTTTTATTGTCCTGGTGGCCCAGAGGTAGCGTCCCCCGGTCAAAATTATAAGATCGTGGCTTCAAATCCTGGTGGGGTGAGGCTTTGATTATATGTAGAAGTCTGCGTGCTTTATTGGGCTAATGAAATATATATGGATCCTCGGGTTTCGAAGCCGCATTTGGTTAAACGTTGCTCTGTTCACCTAAGCGGCACGGGTGGTCCCCTATAGTGGTTCACAGCGCCATAAGCTCGTTGAACAGGCTTTGTGTGAAATATAGCAGAGTCTAGGACTGCTTTTATTGTCCTTGTGGCCCAGAGGTAGCATTTCCCGGTCACAATTATAAGATCGTGGCTTCAAATCCTGGTCGGGTGAGGCGTTGATTATATGTAGAAGTCAGCGTGCTTTATTGGGCTAATGAAATATATATGGATCCTCGTGTTTCCAGCCGGATTTGGTAAAACGTTGCTCTGATCACCTAAGCGGTACGGTGGTCTCCATTAGAGGTTCATGGCGCCATAAGTTCGTTGAACAGGCTTTGTGTGAAATATAGTAGAGTCTAGGACTGCTTATAGTGTCCTGGTGGCCCATAGGTAGCGTTCCCCGGTCACAATTATAAGATAGTGGGTTCAAATCCTGGTGGGGTGAGGTGTTGATTATATGTAGAAGTCCGCGTGCTTTATTGTGCTAATGAAATATCTATGGATCCTCGTGTTTCCAAGCCGGATTTGGTAAAACGTTGCTCTTATCACCTAAGCGGCACGGGTGGTCCCCATTAGAGGTTCATCGTGCCATAAGGTCGTTGAACAGGCTTTGTGTGAAATATAGTAGAGTCTAGGACTGCTTTTATTGTCCTGGTTGCCCAGAGGTAGCGTTCCCCGGTCACAATTATAAGATCGTGGGTTCAAATCCTGGTGGGGTGAGGTGTTGATTATATGTAGAAGTCAGCGTGCTTTATTGGGCTTATGAAATATATATGGATCCTCGTGTTTCCGAGCCGGATTTGGTAAAACGTTGCTCTTATCACCTAAGCGGCACGGATGGTCCCCTATAGTGGTTCACGGTGCCATAAGCTCATTGAACAGGTTTTGTGTCAAATATAACAGAGTCTAGGACTGCTTATAGTGTCCTCGTGGCCCATAGGTAGCATTCCTCGGTCACAATTATAAGATCGTGGGTTTAAATCCTAGTGGGGTGAGGTGTTGATTATATGTAGAAGTCCGCGTGCTTTATTGGGCTAATGAAATATATATGGATCCTCGTGTTTCGAAGCCGCATTTGGTAAAACGTTGCTCTGATCACCTAAGCGGCACAGGTGGTCCCAATGAGAGGTTCACGGCGCCATAAGCTTGTTGAACAGGCTTTGTGTGAAATATAGCAGAGTCTAGGACTGCTTTTATTGTCCTGGTGGCCCAGAGGTAGCGTTCGGTCACAGTATAAGTCGTGGCTTCAAATCACAATGGGAGTTGATTATATGTAAAGAATCGCGTGCTTTATTGGGCTAATGAAATATATATGGATCCTCGTGTTTCCAGCTGGATTTGGTAAAACGTTGCTCTGATCACCTAAGCGGTACGGTGGTCCCCATTAGAGGTTCATGGCGCCATAAGGTCGTTGAACAGGCTTTGTGTGAAATATAGCAGAGTCTAGGACTGCTTTTATTGTCCTAGTGGCCCATAGGTAGCGTTCTTCGGTCACAATTATAAGATCGTGGGATCAAATCCTGGTGGGGTGAGGTGTTGATTATATGTAGAAGTCCGCGTGCTTTATTGGGCTAATGAAATATATATGGATCCTCGTGTTTCGAAGCCGCATTTGGTAAAACGTTGCTCTGATCACCTAAGCGGCACAGGTGGTCCCAATGAGAGGTTCACGGCGCCATAAGCTTGTTGAACAGGCTTTGTGTGAAATATAGCAGAGTCTAGGACTGCTTTTATTGTCCTGGTGGCCCAGAGGTAGCGTTCCCCGGTCACAATTATAAGATCGTGGCTTCAAATCCTGGTCGGGTGAGGCGTTGATTATATGTAGAAGTCCGCGTGCTTTATTGGGCTAATGAAATATATATGGATCCTCGTGTTTCCAGCCGCATTTGGTAAATCGTTGCTCTGATCACCTAAGCAGTACGGTGGTCCCCATTAGAGGTTCATGGCGCCATAAGGTCGTTGAACAGGCTTTGTGTGAAATATAGTAGAGTCTAGGACTGCTTATAGTGTCCTGGTGGCCCATAGGTAGCGTTCCTCGGTCACAATTATAAGATCGTGGGTTCGAATCCTGGTGGAGTGAGGTGTTGATTATATGTAGAAATGGCGTGCGCCCAGAGGTAGCGTTCCCCGGTCACAATTATAAGATAGTGGGTTAAAATCCTGGTGGGGTGAGGTGTTGATTATATGTAGACGTCCGCGTGCTTTATTGTGCTAATGAAATATCTATGGATCCTCGTGTTTCCAAGCGGGATTTTGTAAAACGTTGCTCTTATCACCTAAGCGGCACGGGTGGTCCCCATTAGAGGTTCATCGCGCCATAAGGTCGTTGAACAGGCTCTGTGTGAAATGTAGTAGAGTCTAGGACTGCTTTTATTGTCCTGGTTGCCCAGAGGTAGCGTTCCCCGGTCACAATTATAAGATCGTTGGTTCAAATCCTGGTGGGGTGAGGTGTTGATTATATGTAGAAGTCCGCGTGCTTTATTGGGCTAATGAAATATATATGGATCCTCGTGTTTCCAAGCCAGATTTGGTAAAACGTTGCTCTTATCACCTAAGCGACACGGGTGGTCCCCTATAGTGGTTCACGGTGCCATAAGCTCATTGAACAGGCTTTGTGTGAAATATAACAGAGTCTAGGACTGCTTATAGTGTCCTCGTGGCCCATAGGTAGCATTCCTCGGTCACAATTATAAGATCGTGGGTTCGAATCCTGGTTGGGTGAGGTGTTGATTATATGTAGAAGTCCGCGTGCTTTATTGGGCTAATGAAATATATATGGATCCTTGTGTTTCGAAGCCGGATTTGGTAAAACGTTGCTCTGATCACCTAAGCGGTACGGATGGTCCCCATTAGAGGTTTACAGCGTCATAAGCTCGTTGAACAGGCTTTGTGTGAAATATAGCAGAGTTTAGGACTGCTTTTATTAACCTGGTGGCCCAGAGGTAGCATACCCCGGTCACAATTATAAGATCGTGGGTTTGAATCCTGGTGGAGTGAGGTGTTGATTATATGTAGAAGTCCGAGTGCTTTATTGGGCTAATGAAATATATATGGATCCTCGTGTTTCGAAGCCGGATTTGGTAAAACGTTGCTCTGATCACCTAAGGGGCACGGGTGGTCCCCTATAGTGGTTCACAGCCCCATATGCTCGTTGAACAGGCTTTGTGTTAAATTTAACAGAGTCTAGGACTGCTTATAGTGTCCTGGTGGCCCATAGGTAGCGTTCCTCGGTCACAATTATAAGATCGTGGTTTCGAATCCTGGTGGAGTGAGGTGTTGATTATATGTAGAAGTCCGCGTGCTTTATTGGGTTAATGAAATATATATGGATCCTCGTGTTTCGAAGCCGGATTTGGTAAAACGTTGCTCTGATCACCTAAGCGGCACGGATGGTCCCCATTAGAGGTTCACAGCGTCATAAGCTCGTTGAACAGGCTTTGTGTGAAATATAGCAGAGTCTAGGACTGCTTTTTTTGTCCTGGTGGACCAGAGGTAGCGTTCCCCGGTCACAATTAGAAGATCGTGGGTTCGAATCCTGGTGGGGTGAGGTGTTGTTTATATGTAGAAGCCACGTGCTTTATTGGGCAAATTAAATATATATGGATCCTCGTGTTTTGAAGCAGCATTTGGTAAAACGTTGCTCTGATCACCTAGGCATCACGGGTGGTCTCCATTAGAGGTTCACAGCGCCATAAGCTCGTTGAACAGGCTTTTTGTGAAATATAGCAGAGCCTACGAATGCTTTTATTGTCCTGTTGGCCCAGAGGTAGCGTTCCCCGGTCAGAATTATAAGATTGTGGGTTTGAATCCTGTGGGGTGAGGTGTTGATTATATGTAGAAGTCCGAGTGCTTTATTGGGCTAATGAAATATATATGGATCCTCGTGTTTCCAAGCCGGATTTGGTAAAGCGTTGCTCTGATCACCTAAGCGGCACGGATGGTCCCCATTAGAGGTTCACAGCGCCATAAGCTCGTTGAACAGGCTTTTTGTGAAATATAGCAGAGTCTAGGACTGCTTTTATTTTCCTGGTGGCCCAGAGGTAGCGTTCCCCGGTCACAATTAGAAGATCGTGGGTTCGAATCCTGGTGGGGTGAGGTGTTGATTATATGTAGAAGTCTGCGTGTTTTATTGGGCAAATGAAATTTATATGGATCCTAGTGTTTTGAAGCCGCATTTGATAAAACGTTGCTCTGATCACCTAAGCGGCACGGGTGGTCCCCATTAGAGGTTCACGGCGCCAAAAGCTCGTTGAACAGGCTTTGTGTGAAATATAGCACAGTCTAGGACTGCTTTAATTATCCTGGTGGCCCAGAGGTAGCGTTCCCCGGTCACAATTATACGATCGTGGGTTTAAATCCTGGTGGGGTGAGGTGTTGATTATATGTAGAAATCCGCGTGCTTTATTGGGCTAATGAAATATATATGGATCCTCGTGTTTCGAAGCCGCATTTGGTAAAACGTTGCTCTGATCACCTAAGCGACACAGGTGGTCCCAATGAGAGGTTCACGGCGCCATAAGCTCGTTGAACAGTCTTTGTGTGAAATATAGCAGAGTCTAGGACTGCTTTTATTGTCATGGTGGCCCAGAGGTAGCATTCCCCGGTCACAATTATAAGATCGTGGTTTCAAATCCTGGTCGGGTGAGGCGTTGATTATATGTAGAAGTCCGCGTGCTTTATTGGGCTAATGAAATATATATGGATCCTCGTGTTTCCAGCCGGATTTGGTAAAACGTTGCTCTGATCACCTAAGCAGTACGGTGGTCCCCATTAGAGGTTCATGGCGCCATAAGGTCGTTGAACAGGCTTTGTGTGAAATATAGTAGAGTCTAGGACTGCTTATAGTGTCCTGGAAGCCCATAGGTAGCGTTCCTCGGTCACAATTATAAGATCGTGGGTTCGAATCCTGGTGGAGTGAGGTGTTGATTATATGTAGAAGTCCGCGTGCTCTATTGGGCTAATGAGATATATATGGATCCTTGTGTTTCGAAGCTGGATTTGGTAAAACGTTGCTCTGATCACCTAAGTGGCACGGATGGTCCCCATTAGAGGTTCACGGCGCCATAAGCTCGTTGAACAGGCTTTGTGTGAAATATAGCAGAGTGTAGGACTGCTTTTACTATCCTGGTGGCCCAGAGGTAGCGTTCCCCGGTCACAATTATAAGATCGTGGGTTTAAATCCTGGTGGGGTGAGGTGTTGATTATATGTAGAAGTCTGCATGCTTTATTGGGCTAATGAAATATATATGGATCCTCGTGTTTCGAAGCCGCATTTGGTAAAACGTTGCTCTGATCACCTAAGCGACACAGGTGGTCCCAATGAGAGGTTCACGGCGCCATAAGCTCGTTGAACAGGCTTTGTGTGAAATATAGCAGAGTCTAGGACTGCTTTTATTGTCCTGGTGGCCCAGAGGTAGCATTCCCCGGTGACAATTATAAGATCGTGGCTTCAAATCCTGGTCGGGTGAGGCGTTGATTATATGTAGAAGTCCGCGTGCTTTATTGGGCTAATGAAATATATATGGATCCTCGTGTTTCCAGCCGGATTTGGAAAAACGTTGCTCTGATCACCTAAGCGGTACGGTGGTCCCCATTAGAGGTTCATGGCGCCATAAGGTCGTTGAACAGGCTTTGTGTGAACTATAGTAGAGTCTAGGACTGCTTATAGTGTCCTGGTGGCCTGGGTAGCGTTCTCGGTCTGAATTGCCAAGATCGTGGGGTTCGAATCCTGGTGGGTGGTGTTGATTATATGTAAGAAGTCCGGCGTGCTCTGTTAGCAGGCCTAATAGAATATATATGGATCCTTGTGTTTTTAAAGCGTTTGGTAAACGTTGCTTTGATCCTCACCCACAAAGTGCTGGATGGTCCCCATTAAGGAGTTCACAGCGCCATAAGCTCGTTGAACCGAGCTTTGTGTGAAATATAGCAGAGTCTAGGACTGCTTTTATTGTCCTAGTGGCCCAGAAGGTAGCGTTCCCCGGTCACAATTATAAGATCGTTGGTTTGATCTGGTGGGGTGAGGTGTTGATTATATGTAGAAGTTCGCGTGCTTTATTGGGCTAATGAAATATATATGGATCCTCCTGTTTCGAAGTCGCATTTGGTAAAACGTTGTTATGATCACCTAAGCGGCACGGGTGGTCCCCATTAGAGGTTCACGGTGCCATAAGCCCGTTGAACAGGCTTTGTGTGAAATATAGCAGAGTCTAGGAATGCTTTTATTGTCCTGGTGGCCCAGAGGTAGCGTCCCCCGGTCACAATTATAAGATCGTGCCTTCAAATCCTGGTGGGGTGAGGCTTTGATTATATGTAGAAGTCTGCGTGCTTTATTGGGCTAATGAAATATATATGGATCCTCGGGTTTCGAAGCCGCATTTGGTTAAACGTTGCTCTGTTCACCTAAGCGGCACGGGTGGTCCCCTATAGTGGTTCACAGCGCCATAAGCTCGTTGAACAGGCTTTGTGTGAAATATAGCAGAGTCTAGGACTGCTTGTATTGTCCTGGTTGCCCAGAGGTAGCATTCCCCGGTCACAATTATAAGATCGTGGCTTCAAATCATGGTGGGGTGAGGCGTTGATTATATGTAGAAGTCTGCGTGCTTTATTGGGCTAATGAAATATATATGGATCCTCGGGTTTCGAAGCCGCATTTGGTTAAACGTCGCTCTGATCACCTAAGCGGCACCGGTGGTCCCCTATAGTGGTTCACAGCGTCATAAGCTCGTTGAACAGTCTTTGTGTGAAATATAGTAGAGTCTAGGATTGCTTTTATTGTCCTGGTGGCACAGAGGTAGCGTCCCCCGGTCACAATTATAAGATCGTGGCTTCAAATCCTGGTGGGGTGAGACGTTGAATATATGTAGAAGTCTGCGTGCTTTATTGGGCTAATGAAATATATATGGATCCTCGGGTTTCGAAGCCGCATTTGGTTAAACGTTGCTCTGATCACCTACGCGGCACGGGTGGTCCCCTATAGTGGTTCACAGCGACCATAAGCTCGTTGAACAGGCATTGTGTGAAATATAGTAGAGTCTAGGACTGCTTTTATTGTCCTGGTGGCCCAGAGGTAGCGTTCCCCGGTCACAATTATAAGATCTTGGGTTTAAATCCTGGTGGGTGAGGTGTTGATTATATGTAGAAGTCCGCGTGCTTTATTGGGCTAATGAAATATATATGGATTCTCCTGTTTCGAAGCGGCATTTGGTAAAACGTTGCTCTGATCACCTAAGTGGCACGGGTGGTCCCCATTAGAGGTTCACGACGCCATAAGCTCGTTGAACAGGCTTTGTGTGAAATATAGCAGAGTCTAGGACTGCTTTTATTGTCCTGGTGGCCCAGAGGTAGCGTTCCCCGGTCACAATTATAAGATCCTGGCTTCAAATCCTGGTGGGGTGAGGCGTTGATTATATGTAGAAGTCTGCGTGCGTTATTGGGCTAATGAAATATATATGGATCCTCGGGTTTTGAAGCCGCATTTGGGTAAACGTTGCTCTGATCACCTAAGCGGCACGGGTGGTCCCCTATAGTGGTTCACGGTGCCATAAGCTCGTTGAACAGGCTTTGTGTGAAATATAGCAGAGACTAGGACTGCTTTTATTGTCCTAGTGGCCCAGAGGTAGCGTTCCCCGGTCACAATTTTAAGATCGTTGGTTGAAATCCTGGTGGGGTGAGGTGTTGATTATATGTAGAAGTTCGCGTGCTTTATTGGGCTAATGAAATATATATGGATCCTCGGGTTTCGAAGCCGAATTTGGTTAAACGTTGCTCTGATCACCTATGCGGCACGGGTGGTCCCCTATAGTGGTTCACAGCGCCATAAGCTCGTTGAACAGGCATTGTGTGAAATATATTAGAGTCTAGGACTGCTTTTATTGTCCTAGTGGCCCAGAGGTAGCGTTCCCCGGTCACAATAATAAGATTGTGGGTTGAAATCCTGGTGGGGTGAGGTGTTGATTATATGGAGAAGTCCGCTTGCTTTATTGGGCTAATGAAATATATATGGATCCTCGTGTTTCGAAGCCGCATTTGGTAAAACGTTGCTCTGATCACCTAAGCGGCACGGGTGGTCCCCATTAGAGGTTCACGGCGCCATAAGCTCGTTAAACAGGCTTTGTGTGAAATATAGTAGAGTCTTGGACTGCTTTTATTGTCCTGGTGGCCCAGAGGTAGCGTTCCCCGGTCACAATTATAAGATCTTGGGTTTAAATCCTGGTGGGGTGAGGTGTTGATTATATGTAGAAGTCCGCGTGCTTTATTGGGCTAATGAAATATATATGGATTCTCCTGTTTCGAAGCCGCATTTGGTAAAACGGCGCTCTGATCACCTAAGTGGCACGGGTGGTCCCCATTAGAGGTTCACGACGCCATTAGCTCGTTGAACAGGCTTTGTGTGAAATATAGCAGAGTCTAGGACTGCTTTTATTGTCCTGAGTTGCCCAGAGGTAGCGTTCCCCGGTCACAATTATAAGATCGTGGCTTCAAATCCTGGTGGGGTGAGGCGTTGATTATATGTAGAAGTCTGTGTGCGTTATTGGGCTAATGAAATATATATGGATCCTCGGGTTTGAAGCATTTGGTTAAAACGTTACTCTGGTACCTAAGCGGCACGGTGGTCCCCTATAGTGGTTCACGTCATAAGCTAGATTGAACAGTCTTTGTGAAATATAGTAGAGTCTAGGATTACTTTTATTGTCCTGGTGGCACAGTGGCGTCCCCGGTCACAATTATAAGATCGTGGCTTCAAATCTGGTGGGGTGAAACGTTGATTATATGCAAGTCTGCGTGCTATTGGGCCTAATGAAATATATATGGATCCTCGGGTTTCGAAGCCGCATTTGGTTAAACGTTGCTCTGATCACCTACGCGGCACGGGTGGTCCCCTATAGTGGTTCACAGCGCCATAAGCTCGTTGAACAGGCATTGTGTGAAATATGGTAGAGTCTAGGACTGCTTTTATTGTCCTGGTGGCCCAGAGGTAGCGTTCCCCGGTCACAATTATAAGATCTTGGGTTTAAATCCTGGTGGGGTGAGGTGTTGATTATATGTAGAAGTCCGCATGCTTTATTGGGCTAATGAAATATATATGGATTCTCCTGTTTCGAAGCGGCATTTGGTAAAACGTTGCTCTGATCACCTAAGTGGCACGGGTGGTCCCCATTAGAGGTTCAC
>NW_024754131.1:0-18499 GCF_018991925.1 Homarus americanus
AATTATTATGTTTCTTAGAATTAAACTTTGTGGACAATCTTAGGAAACTGAGATAGAAATAACTAAATTATACAAAATGTTTAGAATATTTATAATAATTTAGGGCCATTGACCATACTTTAATGGCCATAGGATTTATTCTGTTTACTAATGAAGTAGACATGAGGGCGGTAAATGAGTTACACTTTATCACACTTATCAGGAACACTTTTGCTGTCTTAAACTGACTCTCAGCCCAGTAAACTGTATACTAATGAACTACCAAAGTACAATAACTGCTATTGATTCTCCTTCCCAGAGAATCTTTGGTGGTATTCCCAACTTGTGTGAACTTGGGTTGGTCCAGCTTATGTACCTAATAAGACTAACAGAGTACTGGGGTTCATATCCATGAGTGTTAGCAACAGGAGTAGTAGTGTTATTTTACAACTATATCTTGCATGAGTCAGACCTCACTTGGATTATGCACTTCAGTTTTGGTCACCGTACTATTGACTGGATATACAGTAGATTCCCTCGAAACTATTCATACAAGGACGACAAAGTTAATCTCGATATAAGGGAAGATAGGATTTAATAATGAACGTACAATAAAATATCAAATCTGAAGCGTACACGTAACAATGCTTTTCAGATAAGAACTTTAAAGTTAGGAATGAATTACCTGTAGGTAACCATTGGTCCGGAAATAGAGTTGTGGATGAGTGGAACAAGACACTAAACACCACCATCATCTCATCTTACTGGTGGATCTTCAAATATACTTTGAGTGACAAAGGCTGGGTGTAAACAGGAGCTGCCTCATACAGGACAATAGGCATACTGCAGAGTCCTTCATTCTTATGTTCTTATGTGACGAGCAAGGCAGTACAATAAACACGGAAATAAACAAACAGGAGAATGTAACTAGAATAAAATAAACAAGAGAATAACACAAACAAGCTAAGACAAACAAGAGAATAACACAAACAAAAGAAACAGAGAAAGTGGAGTTGCAGGATGAACTGACAGCTGTGGTTTCTAAGGGAAGGTTGGAACAGTTTACTTTCTCTCCCTCCAGCCGTTTTTTTTATGTCTCAGGAATATTTGAAATGTTATGAGTAGTTCGTCTTTATTTACTCTCGGTTGCGTTGCGTTGACTTCTCTTCGAGGTTGACATCCTTTCCGTTTTTCAGCTCTCGGTCGCCTGATGTTTTTTTTTTTATTTATTTTTTTGGTTTTTATATTTGATGGAACATGTGAACACATTTTGTTTTAAGTTCACTGTGCATACTCTCTTCTGCGGCGCCTGGAGGGGTGAAGGTCATCGAGTGTAAGTGCCGAAGGTTTAGTATATTTTGTGTTATATGCACCACTTACTGGTTTAAACAGTAGGAATCCTCCCCCACCTCGCACTCCTGGCAGGGTCATGAACTTTTACGTAAGAACTTACAATGTTTCTCCCGAATTCGACTTCTACAATTCAAGTAATTGTCCCCAGATCGCGGCCTCTCTGACTGGGTATGTCTGACTGGGCACTTTCGTTCCCAAGGTGGCGGAAAAACTGCCATCTCAGAATATGGTCCATTTTCTGTAGAAGGAACTGTTGGTCAGTCGTCCTGTGTGTGGCCTCAAACCTTTGTTTCTTGTGTAGCAAAGATCAGCTTCCATTAGAACACTGGGAAGGGTCAAGGCGGACAGCACCAGGCAATACACAGTACGGGCTATGACAGAACCAACCACACAGCACCACACCCTGGACAAGGTTGACTCAAAGTTTGGGCCCTGTTTTGTAAATAATGTTGATTCAAGGTGTTTGAGGTGTGCTTGGCATTATCGTAGTCACGGCATTGTACTGGCGTGAGGAATAATAGTAACATCGACTGTGTCCACCGTTACACAAGGGTGAATGCAGCACATCACTCTGCATTTATATAAACTCACGCGTAACACAATTAAAATTATCCTGAAGTGAATTAAATTGCTTAAATTATACAATTTAAGAACAAACGAAAAATTTCTCCAAGTGAACATCACCTACCAACACAACAGTCAACACACCTGTTACTCTCAATAATGAAACAAGAAGGTTTATGAGGCAGGTGAACTGGCGCAGCTGGGGGAGGTGAGCTTGTGGGAGTATCATCAACCATTTATACTGTGTTAAAAGACTTCTTACCGCTGTGCCTGGTGTCTGCTAGGAGAGAAAGAGAAGCCGGTGTAACGTTCCCAAATTTATAATTCATTTATTCAGACACACATTGAATGATACTGTATATTTCACCATTTATTGGCCATGTAGTAACCATTATATATTTCTGGCTACTATCAATACTTAAGGAATGGAGGAAGTTTAAGATCTGCCTCACCTGGCGCCACACAAGGACCCAGTGTTGACATCGAGTGATACATTTCTCTACTGCTATTTATACACCAGCCAGGAATACAAATTTACCAAATGGACAACCAAAAATTTAAATCCATATTGACAACTAAATAAAGATCGTCTGCAGTGAGTTGAAGATGAGAGAACGGTAGAGACACAGAGCAACAATACAGTGATATAACCTTTAGTAACGTCATATATTTGTCTTAATATTGACAGCGTTTGATCCAGATATATTCCTGCGACAACAGTACAGTCAGGTGTGAACAATGAGAAATGAACTTTATACACATGAAAACAAAAAAGAGGAGAAATGATAATTAAAGTGAAATAAAGATGTATAAGGTAAAATGAATTAATGGTAGAGACTAATACAACAGGTCATAATGTATTGTTACAACAGAAAGCTTATCCCGTGTTTTCATTGTGTGTGGACGTAATAACAGCGCACAAACAGCAACAAAGAAACTGTATATAAAAACAGAAACAATAAAATGTTGACATTCCTCAAGTAAAACAGCTTTGGCGGGAAGTTGAAGAGTGAACGTAGACGAAACAGTTCCCGCCAGACTTGTAACAGAACATCGACCATGAAAATCTTCCCAGGTCGGTGTTTTATAATCATCTATCATACACTGAGACCTTGTTGTCCCCTACATAAAGTTTCCAGTATTGTAGAGACGTAGTAGGGAAGTTATTACACGAGAGCATTAGTCATTAGGAATTTATGGGGACTGAATAAAAAATAAATCGTTCCGATAATATAATCAACACGGAATATAACTAAATTTAAAAACATATTACCCCATTTTTTCGTTGATATTAGAAATAAAATACTAAAATATTTTACTTGTGAATCATTGAATTAATTAAATATGACAAGAGTAAAATTGTTTTCACTATATACGATAGATTAAACCTTTGTGTAAGCGGGAAATAACAAACAAACATTAAATTTTGTGTTAATTCAAAATCATGGCACCGGAATACGATGATTCTCTCTTTTATATTTGTAGATTATAACCGACCTAAATTTAGTTTCAACAGGGAACAAATACAATAGGTTATAACCAGGGCTGGTGGACTCCACCTGAACCCAAGGTAGAGGGCGAGTTGTGGCTCATTGATTACTCTGTGCCTCACGATATAGAAGTAAAATAGAGAAAACTTTATATCGTCGATGGGTCTGTGACTTTTATATAGATGAAAGACCGTAAACAAAAAATTAAAAAACTGAATATTGTACAAACCCGACTAACAAAATTATTCAACGATTGACTGGTTGTAGAAGCAACTTGTGTCCCTTAACTGTGTTGTTTGGTCTTGTTATTTGTTATCTCAGTTGTCCTTTAGTTTAAGTTCATCATATACATTGTTCCTTGATCCGCCCGTTGGTACACTTAGTGTTGTGTATGACGCTGCACACACCTGCTGGTCTGCTGTAGCTGCACTATGTTTATCCTCAAGTTTGTTTGGCTAAAATTGAGGAATTCTGTCGATTTTTACGACAACGGGAATAAAACTTTCTATATAGTACTCACGCACGCACAGTATAAAGGGAGGCCAGACAAACGCTAATCCTCTCATTTCTAACATTCAACAAGTGTATTTATTTATCTCTTATGATTATTTTGATTTAAACAATGAGCGGAATCATGAAAAGACAACCACTAATTAAACTTACAAAATGTTAATTTCCTAAAACACAATATAGAAAAGTTGTTGCTGTTAAAATGCTGGAGTAGTTTTAGTTGAAGTAAATTTTCTCTTTGGATAAAAGGTAAGTAATATAGACCTTTTCCCCTACACAGAGATCATTATATTACCTCTTATTTGTCTTGGTGAGGTAGTGAGGGCAGGAGGGCGGCTCACCACCAGCCTCCCAACAGTGCCAACACAACATCTGTTATTTCCCTCTGGTCACATTCTCAGTCGCTCAAACTATCCATTATTTGGAACCCACACCAGCTCCTTCTCCCTCATACCTGTGGCTCCAGTCACGTCTTCACCACTCTCCTATATTAACAAGTTGATCGTCTATATATAACAAAATTAAAACACAGGAGCTCGTTTATGATTCACTTTTTCAACATTATAACGTTATAGACTTTATTTTTTAACTACTCTTCAGTTTCTACCACAATCAGAACTATTCTCCTTAGGTATCTTTTCCCCTACACTGTTGTGGGTTTATCTCAAGCTTCCCAGACCTCTTAGCCAAATTAAAACCAACGCCACAGCCTCTCAATAACTCCCACAGCGTCCACCTCCCTACGTTACGTCTCTCCGCCCTCCCCATTTAATGTTTTTCCTGGGGTCCATGTTAATCTTTTCCTCTTCCTCAGCATTACTATGAGACGTAATGAGCATGGCAGTGTTCTGTATCCCAGTGTTCCAGGCTGCAGTACAGCGACCATTGATAATCTTAACTTGTTAATGTGGCGATAATCATGTTGTTTTCGGTTTTATTAATTTTTTTCTTTGTGAATTTTACGCAAATAAAATAATTAAAGTTATTTTCTGCAATGTGAAACAATGCAAATACTTTACTCATACAAATAATAACAGTTCAATATTCTGCACATGAAAGCTGGCCAATAAAAACAAACGACTATATACTTACTCATTGGGTGAACAGCCAGCTGGAGCTGGAACGACCATTCAGAGAACGCTCTTCATCCCGCAAGGAAGCAGAATACTATTGTGATGGCCTGGCCAAACGATAAATAGCCAACTCATACAGGAATAACTGTTTACCCAGTAAACCTCGTATGTTTACATCTTACGTCACCAAAGACTTTACATCAAGTGATACAAACATTAATACTCAAGACCAACTTTCTGGATTATGATAATCAGGTCCTGCCAGTTTGCTGCGTCAAACGTGTGCAGTTCTCTGTGTACAGTAGTTTGTAAGGTAATACTAATACTTACATTCTCGTTACCTGGCCAACGCTGTCACCAGGTAACAGTTCCTCTAAGGTGTGATCACAATTGATAGTAAGTCAACCTCTCTTGGGAGGTTGTAGTGCCTGTGTGTTGAGGAGACCAGGAGGCGGCCTAAGCTTAACGAAAAATCTGCGGTGGAGCCTCGCATCAGGCAGACATGCTTACAGAGCTTCAACAAGACTCCAACGACGGTGTAGGCTGAAGAGGTGACCGCCATGGAAACCCAACGACTACACCGGCGGACGAAGGCAATGCCTGATGGATAGGCTACTAAGACGAAACCAAACAAACTAGGATATCGGCAGTCCATTGCGACTCTCCCTCTCCCCAGTCGTTGCAACACTTGCACCACTGGATTAGGAAAAGGGAGAGCCAAGATGTGTGGTTGCAGCCTGCGCTCCTGCCTCACCACATAAATCAACTCACACGCAGCCATCATCCAGTTCACCACACCTCTCTTCATCATCAAAACCCGTATACCCCCAAAAGTCCTATGACGTTGGACGAGTGGCGATGGGAACAGACAGAGATGACTGCTGGGAGTCTCTAGTCACAACTCTGCACATGGGTGGCACAGATAAGATGGTCGTTTATGCACTGGGATCTAGGCAGCAGTGCAATCCGATCCTGTCTGTGTGACTGAGCAGCCCTTTCGGGGAGCCACTCTGCTCACCCCACATGGGGAGGGGGCTAGAAAAGGTGCCCTAAAGATAACCTGCCGAAAAACCCAACCTGACTGGACAACCGCACCGAGTAAGGTCATCCTTATGCGGTCGAAAACACAACCAAAATCACAGATCCAATCAAAAACAAACCATAAAACCATTTAAGGTCGCTTCATGGAATGTCAGGACCCTTCTGCATACTGGCACAAATGAAAGTCCTGAAAGAAGAACTGCCCTTGTGGCAAAAGAGCTGGCTAGGTATAACATCGACATAGCAGCCATCAGTGAGTCCTGGCTCCCAGATGAGGACCAACTCACAGAACGGGAGTCTGGCTACACCTTCTTCTGGAAGGGTAAGCCTGGCAGAGAAAGCGCATTTATGGAGTTGGGTTTGCCATCCGCCAACGCATCCTACACAGGCTAACTGAAATGCCTATTGGGATCAACGAGCGCCTCATAACACTTCAAGTCCCACTGAATCACTCACGCCATGCCTTCTTCATCAGTGCACACGCCCCAACACTGGATGCAGAGGATGACATCAAGGAGGCCTTTTACGCCGACCTCGACAGAGTGTAATCTCTATCCCCAGAGAAGACAAGGTTGTGCTCCTTGGCGACTTCAATGCCAGAGTTGGCAAAGTTGCTGACATTTGGCAGGGAAACATAGGGAGAAATGGACTATGCAAGTGTAATGCCAACGGCCTACTCCTCTTCAGCAAGTGTGCTGCACACAACCTCACTATCACCAATACCTTGTTTAGGCAGGCCGACAAGTTCAAGGGTTCGTGGCAACACCCACGATCCAAACACTGGCATATCATTGACTACATCATTGTCGGAGAAAGAGATCGCTGAGATGTCCTCATCACCCGTGCCATTCGTGGCTCAGACCACTGTGACACTAATCATTGACTTGTCATATCCAAGCTCTCACTTCACGTCGCCCCAAAACGGCGAAGGCAGCAAGCCTCCAAAAGATGTTTTAATACTAAGCGTCTGGAGGATCCAGCGGTAGCACATGCTTTCAGAGAGCAGCTCGAACATGGGCTTATAAACAATCCAACACCAAACAACGTGAATCCCAGTGAAAAATGGAATACTCTTAATACTGTTATGACAAAAACCTGCAGAGAGACCCTCGGCCAGATCAAAAGAATACACTAGGACTGGTTTGATGAAAATGACCCGGCAATCAAAATACTCATCGATGATAAACGTGCTGTTTTTACTGATTGGCAGAACAACCCTCAGTCTCGGACCAAAACTGTTACCTTCTGCAAGAAGAAAGCGGCAGCCCAACGGAAACTTCGGAATCTAAAGAAAGAGTGGCTTAAAAATAAAGCATGTTAAGCACAAAAACTTGCAGATCAGTACAAGATGCGCGAATTTTTCAATTTCACTTAAACATTTTATGGGTCAGTCGCTCGTAGTGCAGCCCCCCTCCGCTCATCTGACGGTAACCTCACAATTAAATCCGATGAAGGCCTCCTTCAGCACTGGAAAGAGCACTTCCATTCATTGCTCAACCGCAACACCGATGTGGATGTCCTGAATACCAAGCAGGTCCCTCAGCATCCAGAGCTGACCCACCTCAGCTATCCCATCCCTGGATGAGGTAGCTACTGCCATCAAACAGCTGGAAAATAACAAAGCCTCAGGGCCTGATGGAATCCCAGTCAAGGTGTATAAAGCAGGATGACCTCTGCTTACCAGCCGTCTCCACTCTATCCTGGACAATATATGGGAAAAGGAGGAAATCCCCCAAGCTCCTAAAGACGACTCCATTGTCAATATTTATAAGAACAAGGGAGACCAGTCAGACTGTGACAACTACCATGGGATCTCGCTGCTCTCCGTAGCTGGCAAGATTATCGCCCGAGTCCTACTAAACAGACTTCTTCCTGAGGCGGAAAACTTCATCCCAGAATCTCAATGTGGTTTTAGAACATCACGTGGCCCCACTGACATGATCTTTGCTGCCTGCCAGATACAGGAAAAATGCAGAGAACAGCGTCGTGACCTGTACATGGCTTTCATCGACCTAACCAAGGCCTTAGACTCGGTTAACAGGGAAGCCATCTGATGGACCCTCAGACGTTTTGGCTGCCTACCAAAATTCATTGCCATTGTGAGGCAACTCCACAGTGGCATGAACGGAAGTGTTTCTGCACAACGGCACCCAGTCAGAGTTCTTCCCCATCCAAACATGGGCTGAACAAGGGTGTGTACTGGCACCAAATCTATTTTCTATCTTCTTGGCTGCCGGCAGCCGGCAGCTTCCATTGCTGAACTTCAGTATACAGACGACCTCACCCCTGTTGCTCACACTGAACACGACCTACAGGAGATCCTGAACACCTACGCAGACGCGTATGCGCACTTTGGTCTTGAGGTGAATGTACGTAAGACTCAGATTCTCTTTCAACCTGCCCCTGGTTCAGACACACCTCCACCATCCATCCAGCTTAACGGTACTACCCTCTCTAATGTTGCCCACTTTTGGTATCTCGGCTCCTACCTGTCCACCACCGCAGACATCGATGAAGAGATTCGACATCGGATCAAATGTGCATCTCAAGCCTTTAGCAGACTCCAAAATCGTGTCGTCAGCTGTAGGTAGCTGAAATTATCTACAAAGCTGCACGTATATCGAACACTGGTCCTGCCCACCCTGCTATATGGGAGTGAGACATGGGTCACATACATGAGGCACCTCAAGGCACTTGAAAACTTTCACCAATGTAGTCTACGTTTCATCCTCCGAGTTCGCTGGGAAGACAAGAGAACAATTGCCAGTATTCTTGCTGATACCAACTGTAGGAGCATCGAGGCTACCATTATCCATGAACAACTACGCTGGACTGGCCATGTTACCCGCATGGACCACAGAAGACAGCCAAAGCAGCTACTTTACAGTCACCTAACGAATATTAAACGTAACGCCGGTGGGCAATTGAAAATGTAAAAGGATAGTCTTAAGACAAACCTGAAAAAGTGCCAAATCGACACCCTCACCTGGGAGTCGATTACTCCACATCGTAACGCTTGGAGGAGCACCGCACGAGAAGGTGTCAATGCTTTCGAGTTAGCCTGACTGTAAACCGAAGCAGACAAGCGCCAACGCCGGTAGTACGCTGCCACCGCACCTCCTGCAGTAGATGGAGCCCTATACATGTGCAAGGAATGTGAACGACGTTGCGGGTCCCGTATCGCTTCTTTAGTCACCTCAAAACTCACCAACCTAGGTGACATGCCTAATAACTCACATCATTGTATCATAGCTGGATGATCGTCATACTTGATTCCGATTGAAAGCAAAGTAATAGTAGAGAGAGAGTGTGTGTGTGTGTGTGTGTGTGTATCATCTTTTCGAAAAATATCCCTGAATCCCACGAACTCTGAACATAAAGTTTATACAAAATTATTATATTCGTGTTGTCTTTCTGGAGGACAATACACAGGTGACTGAAAACGATAAAAAATACAATATAATATAATAGAAATATTTAAGACGTACTAATAACGCTATAAAAATGTGTAGATTGCGAGAGGTAAATAAAATCATAAGTTTACGAGACAATTATATCAACTCTCACTCTGTCTATCACCCCTCACTGCCCTCTTCAGCACCTTGCTCTTACATGTCCACTGCCCCTCTTACCTGTCTGCCACCCTTCACTGCCCTTTTCCACCACCTTTCTCTTACCTGTCTTCCACACCTCACTGCCCTTTCTCTTACTAGCCCACAGCCCCTCTTACCTGTCTGCCACCCTTCACTGCCCTCTTCCACCACCTTTCTCTTACCTGTCTTCCACACCTCACGGCCCCCTTCTACCACCTCTCTTTTACCTGTCTGCCACCCTTCACTGCCCTCTTCCACCACCTTTCTCTTACCTGTCTTCCACACCTCACGGCCCCATTCTACCACCTCTCTTTTACCTGTCTGCCACCCTTCACTGCCCTCTTCCACCACCTTTCTCTTACCAGCCCACAGCCCCTCTTACCTGTTTGCCATCCTTTACCGCCCTCTTCCACCACTTTTCTTTTACTTGTCTGCCACCCCTCACTGCCCCCTCCACCACCTTTCTCTTACCTGCTTACTGTTCATCACCTGCTCTGAGGTAAATACCATTATATCCCAAAACGTTTACTGTGTATCATTATATAAGAAATATATAATCAATACATAAAACAACAATTGAATCGCCTAATAACTTACTTATTATATAATAAAACAAAGAATCCTGTTTGTCTGACACTAAAGGTAACTGATCATTCACCTCTTGCAACAAACGTGACCTTGTATATGACGTATGGCATAATGGAGGAGGATAAATACAACAAAGTGGACAAGATAATGAAGTCTGAGGAGCAGCTACACATCCCCGATAACTTAACTCTCCTGTGTGTCCCAGTTGGAGATGATGCTGCTGCTACACACTCACCACAACGTATTAAGGCAAATGTGTGCTAAGTTTTATACTGGCCACATACCTGCAGATTTTAAGAGAAATTTCCGTGTCATGTGAGCGATGGTTTGTGTGTGTGTGTGTGTGTGTGTGTGTGTGTGTGTAGAGGGTCTGAGCGCCGTGAGAGACTGTGGTTATGTTTACACTAGAGGTAAGTTGTGTGGGTGTTGTTATTGTTGTGGTAATTATTGTTGGTTGTTGTCACTACATGTTATTACTTTTTACCTTATTTGGTCTTTCTTACGTAATAGAATGATACCGGAGCTGTTCTTCTTTATATATATTTATAATCATTATTACAATAAGTTAGTTTTACTGCTTCGGTAAGTCAATACGGGTTCTTAAGTTTGTATTATAACCTTTAAAACTAGTCTTCATAACTGCTCAGATAAAGTTGTAATAAATGAGGCACCTACAACCCGTCTATGTCATAAATTTATAATACGTCACAGCGTTGTAAATAATCACAACACTAATACAACATCAAAGGTTGATGCGATACAACCCTGAATTAAGTTATAACATTGTTAAAAGTCAGAGCTCACTGTCATGTCCCTTCACTGCAATACGTCACATCACTGTAATACGTCAGAACACAATAAGTCACAACACTACAATACGTGACAACACTATAATACGTCACAACACTATAATACGTCACAACACTATAATACGTCACAACACTACAATACGTCACAACACTGTAATACGTCACAACACTATAATACGTCACATCACTGTAATACGAAACAACACTATAATACGTCACATCACTGTAATACGAAACAACACTATAAGTCGCAACACTATAATACGTCACAACACTATAATACGTCACAACACTACAATACGTCAAAACACTATAATACGTCACAACACTATAATACGTCACAACACTATAATACGTCACAACACTATAATACGTCACAACACTACAATACGTCACAACACTATAATACGTCACATCACTGTAATACGAAACAACACTATAATACGTCACAACACATAATACGTCATAACACTACGATAAGTCACAGTATAATACGATACACAACACTATAATACGTCACAACACGTCACAACACTATACGTCACAACACTATAATACGTCACAACACTATAATACGTCACAACACTATAATACGTCACAACACTACAATACGTCACAACACTGTAATACGTCACAACACTATAATACGTCACATCACTGTAATACGAAACAACACTATAATACGTCACATCACTGTAATACGAAACAACACTATAAGTCGCAACACTATAATACGTCACAACACTATAATACGTCACAACACTACAATACGTCAAAACACTATAATACGTCACAACACTATAATACGTCACAACACTATAATACGTCACAACACTATAATACGTCACAACACTAATACGTCACAACACTATAATACGTCACATCACTGTAATACGAAGCAACACTACGTCACAATAAGTCACAACGTCACAACACTATAATACGTCACAACACTATAATACGTCACAATGCTAATACGTCAAACACTATAATACGTCACAACACTTTAATACGTCACAACACTATAATACGTCACAACACGTCATATAATACGTCACATCACTGTAATACGAAACAACACAATAAGTCACAACACTATAATACGTCACAATGCTCCAATACGTCACAACACTATAATACGTCACATCACTGTAATACGAAACAACACAATAAGTCACAACACTATAATACGTCACAATGCTACAATACGTCAAAACACTGTAATACGTCACAACACTATAATACATCACAACACTATAATACGTCACAACACTATAATACGTCACAATACTATAATACGACACAACATAATCAAAATCATATAGTAACACCTAAAATAGTCGGTAAAATAATGTCACGAATCACAAGCGCAAGAGAAAACGAAACTGAGGCAAAATACAGGACCCTGAGCCACGAATACTGCTTTATCCTTATATACTGTATATGTGAAGTTCAATATACGAAAAACAACAACATTCGACAGCATTATCACAGAGTTAAACTGCGACAGTAATAAACCAGCAGAAAAGATAAGATAATCAAATATATATAACACTAACAGCAACAGGAAGAAGCCCGGAGACATGTGCCACAATAAGACAAGAACAAATAGGAGCCAAGAAGCAGTATTCACGAGGACTGTAAACGGCCGCCACAGCTCAACTGCAGCATAAACACTGGCACAGTTTCTCATTGGCCACGTAGCGTCCACTCACCCATTGTCACCGTAACACGCAAACTGTTCTTAAAAAACTGTTATTATATCAACAGTATAAAACCAAATAATTATTCCTACATCATAGTATAATTTCTGAGTTGTAAAATGAATTCCACAACCTCCCAGCTGTAGGTATGAACAGGTAACATTTTATCTTCAAGTCACACAGGTGAGTTAGTAGTTACCTGTCCATACTGCAGGTGCTCACTCATCAAACTTCATTACCTTGTCCATCTTATATTATTTGTTCTCGGGCACAACCACCATAAATGTCATATGTTACCTCTAGTCTAACACATGCTGGAAATAGGCCAACTTCAATCTGCCGGAGAAGAGGATTGAGCACCTCACAATTACTGGTAATAAGAGAGGAAGAATTGTGGTCTTTCATTATGCTCCCTCCACCGATCATCCAATTACGAACACAAAGCATTTGTAATTTTTCTGCTTACTGTTGCCTTTACCCTCTCTTTCAAATATTTGCAATACGACTTTATATCCGTATTGCAATATACTGATATTGAAACAGTTTATTTAGCCATAAAAATACATATACAGAGTGGATAATAATAACAATACTGACATGGCTGAGCCAATTGAGAGGCTGAGCTCTCTTAGTGGCACCTTGATATATACAGTACTGTATATTTATCTCAAGTAAGTATTATGCAACATTTAGTATCATCTGGAATAGTACAGGTAACCCAATAGTATCATATTATACAAGGTAAGTCAACAGCATAGTAAGATACAGAGTAAATAGTTTCTTACAAAATATTAAACTTCTTATCCTGTCTACATTATCTCGTTCCCTCTCCCAGGGCCAACCCCCCAAAGTTACCTCCTTTTGGACACTTCTGGGGTACAGGCACATATCTGCCAAATTTCAGCTCTTTTTCTTCAACTTTGTAGCCAAGCACATGTATGTATGTATGTATGTATGTATGTATGTATGTATGTATGTATGTATGTATGTATGTATGTATGTATGTATGTATGTATGTATGTATGTATGTATTGGTTATCATGCTCGCCTCCCAAGCTTGATTCCTGGGAAAGGTGAAACAATGGGCAAGTTTCTTTACGCCATTTTCCTCTGTCTACCCAGCAATGATTGGGTACCTGGATGTTAATCGATTTGCGGATGGTGTTCCGGGATAATGGTTAGCCTGTGCAGTTGGCGAGTTGTCCGGTCTTCTAAAATTATTCCTTAACACTGGGTCATGCAACTCGTTAACTTAGGGTGTGGTTGTTGTGTTGGCGACAGCTTCTACACTTTATACAATTTCACGTCTAGGTGGCCCTAGGGCCGGCCATCCTCTTACACGAGGGGCAACCATAGTATGTATGTGTGTATGTATGTATGTGTGTATGTATGTATGTATGTATGTATGTATGTATGTCTATTTTCGTGAGTAATTTTTATTTTTTGTTATTTGATTCGTGGTTGTGCACTGTGTAAGTGTGTGTCTATAAGATACAAATATTTAGTTGTGATAATTAGGACGAACTACAGGCGAACAGACGAATAACAATTAATGAATTGTTTTGGCAGTTATCACAAAATTACCCATTACTGCACATTGTTAATTAACAGAGACCTGATCAAAATATTTCTCCATGTTTCTGTCTCTGAGACAAGTAATGCTACGTCATCTTTGTCTTCCAACAGCGTGTAGGTGTATCAGGTTGACGCCCACAACATTAATACGGTACACTTATCCTTATCCCTGGCGGCGGTGGTTCACTAAACACAACACCGCTCTCAGAGTCTTCCCTTCCTCTATGAATCTGCAGGAATCCGTGGAAGAAGTCTTTGGTCTTTAAATATTATGAACATTATATGACACATTTCCGTGATAGCTGAGACTTCTCTTCACTTTTTGAATGAGAAACATTTCCGTGTCGGGGGAAGGTAATTCTTGCTTCCTTCATCAGGTGAGATTGAAGATGGTCTGCGGGACACAGAGATCTTTCCTCACATTTCATAACAATAGCGAGGTTGGGAGGTTTTATTCCCCCCTCGAGACCTGCACCACAATATACGGCGACGACCTCCTGGAGAAATATTACACTCAAGTATGAGGAGCCAACCATTACGGTGGTGACGGTGAGGGCTGCCTCCGTCACTACTTCCTCTCCTCTCTTGCGCTCGGGTTAGTTTTCCTCGAGGATGAAATCGATGTTGATTTTACAGTTCTTATATAAGTTTTGCCTAAATATATATTGTAGCTTAGTTACCAGATTTCGCCCGGTTGGAGGGACAGGAGATAGTGCTCGACCACCCCCTTGGCCCGGGCAGTGGTTCTCAACCTCCTAGCCTAGAGCCTTATGCCTTTCGCATCTCCCTACCCAATTTCAGCATACTATCTTCAAGACTGTGGAAATACATAAGGAACGAACATAAAGACACACTCACACACACACACACGTAAGCACACGCACGCACACAAGCACGCACACACAAACAATGTATTTTATACATATATATATTAATGGGTATGTTTGTGATCACTGTTGGCCCGTGTGTCATTGTTAGTCAAGGTTTTATCTGTTCACTACTACGGCTAAGTTTACAAAACTAAATAAAATAGCGATGAACAGTATAAACCTGAAGGTGAAATAACTCGTCATTTTTTAGATTTTCTATCAAAGTTTACTTAAGCTGGCGCTGGTTCGTTACTTTGAAAATAACACAAATACTTTCTAAAACTTAAAACTATCTTTGAACAATAATATAGTGTCGCTGTTGTGCACCATTACTTGTCAAACAACAGCTCAGGTTACCTTGTGTGTGGATGGCAACACAGTCACCGAGCAACATGGAGCTGTGATGAAGCAGCAGCACTAATATAACTTTACCTGTGTCAGTCATAACATAAGAACATAAGAACATAAGAATGGAGGAAACTGCAGCGGGCCTATTGGCCCATACTGGGCAGTCCCGTTTACACCCAACCCCTATTGCTCATATAAGCATCCAACCTATGTTTGAAGCTATTCAGCGTATTCGAGTCAACGATGATATTTGGTAACTTGTTCCATTCATCCACTACTCTGTTTCCAAACCAGTGTTTACCGATTTCACGCCTAAATCTAAATTTATCTAATTTAAAACCATTGTTACGAGTTCGCTCCTGGTTGGATAGTTTGAGTACCTTTGTAATGTCCCCTTTGTTTAGCCCTGCCTTCCACTTATACAGGCCTCTATCAGGTCGCCCCTCGCTCTACGTCTCTCGAGGGAGTGCAAATTAAGATGCTTTAGCCTGTCTCTATACTCGAGGTTCCTAATGCCCGGGATTAGTCTTGTCATTCTCCTCTGAGTTCTTTCCAAGGATTCTATATCCATTCTGTAATACGGTGACCAGAACTGAACTGCGTAGTCCAGGTGTGGTCTCACAAGAGCAAGATACAGTTTTAGGACGACCTCGCTAGTCTTGTAACTAACACTCCTTTGTATGAACCCAAGTACTTTATTAGCCTTGTTACGAGCAAAAACACATTGTTTACTTGGTTTAAGGTTCCTACTTATCATTACTCCTAAATCTCTCTCGCAGTCGGATTTCTCTATGGCATCGTTGTTCATCTGGTATCTGGTTTCCCTTTTACATCTCCTATTCTGAGTACTTTACATTTGTCGACGTTGAATTTCATCTGCCATTTTTCAGACCATTCGAAAATTTTTTTTAGATCTTCCTGTAGTTTTGCCGAGTCCTCGTCAGATTTAATAACACGTCCTATTTTAGTGTCATCAGCAAATTTACTTATGTTGCTGTCTATGCCGATATCTATGTCGTTTATGTTAAAGGTGAGTCAACACTGGTCTACCATTCAGCTGCAGTTCCTGGTCACCACAATATTAACACTGTCATGAGGCTCCTTTTAATTAAAGTCGACTCACTAAAGTACTGTTCACACTCACGCGATATTCATGTGTGTCGACTTTAATATACTGTATTGCCAAATTCTCCCGTTTTGCCCCATTTAGCCAGAACTAACGAACAATACTCTTTCTGAAAAAAGAACGCCATGCTATTCTTTTACCACCAAAACACAAGGGCAAATATAGTTTATTATTAACAAACGTTTTCATACAGTCGTTGCAAATTAAGCATCAGTACAATAAAAAAAAGTCATAACAGTGGAATACTGTACAAACATTCAGACTACAACTTTTGTTCTTCATGCTTCCGAAAAATACGCCGGGCTTTTTTTTCAAATTTTGTTTCGGTACACTGGATGATATCTGTTGGTTCATTTAGTTTTATTTCGTTTAGGTTTTTATTTTGTCTCTCTATTTCTTCTTTAGTCACGATACAAGACGGATACATGGAGACAACTGGTGTGTCTTAACATGTAGACCCATTCTAGAGGGAGGATGACCACACCAAGGTAATTAAGGAAACCAAAAGTTCTCTCTTATGAACCAGAAACATAACAACAAGATAACATTCTTTTCACTTAACAACAAACTGGTAAAGTGAAAAGAGAAACACATTACGTCTACGATTTTATGAAGACAAAAATGGATGATATTTAGGTATACAAGTGGACGGTGATGTACTTTACTGTACGTAGGTGTAAAAAACCCAAGTCACATGCACGTTTGGTGGTCCACATGAGGAAAGGATTGATATACTATGGCAAGAGACAATATATAATCTAGTAAACAATCTACTAAAACAAATTAAGGCGTGAACAAAGTCCTGGTAATGATAACGAGGAAAATGGCAAACAAGACCCAAAAACTATTCCCATATCGTGCAATACCTTCGTCAGGACTCACGGTATACAGTACAGGTCTGGTCATGCCTGGTTTAAGAAATAAATCAGTTGAAGGTGGAATAGGTGAGGTAAAGAGATTTCACTTACAGAACTCGAGAGTGGTGTGGATAATCCTCAGTGAGACAGGAAATATGAATATACAAATAATCTTTGTTGGTTCTAAAACGCTATGCTAAATATCTTCAAATTAATATCAATGTTCAAAAAAATTATCCTTAAAAATAAAGTATATTTAATAATATTCCCTTAAAAAACCTAAAAACATGAAACAGTATAAATAAACTCTACAAGACAATGTTGCATAAATAGTTTATCATACAATTTATCGCGTGTATATATATATATATATATATATATATATATATATATATATATATATATATATATATATATATATATATATATATATATATATATATATATATATATATATATATATATATATATATATAAATGTGTCGTACGTCTACTATTGATGTCTATACGAGTTTGAAGTAAATAGTTGCTTGTTACCTTATCGTGTATTCTATGGTGGTGGTGATAAACAACATTAATTCAATATCCTTCAGTATTTCTCAAGGAGTTTTATTCAATAAGTCTGTTGCTCCTCGTCATTCAGTCCCTTATTTTATCTCCAGTAATCCCTCCTTAAAGATCACCGGCCTTAATATAACTTTGTCTGGTGCATCTTGGTGTGGTTCATTATTTATAGTAACTTGACCTCTGCTTCCCCACGCTGTCTCTCTTAAAACACTTGCCTCACTTGAACATCCTCTCACTTTTATTAAGTAACATTTCACCATGCTTGTACATCCTCACACACGAACTATTGACCATTATATTAGTCTGTACATCCTCACACACTAACTATTGACCATTATATTAGTCTCTACATCCTCACACACAAACTATTGACCATTATATTAGTCTGTACATCCTCACACACAAAATTGACCATTATATTAGTCTGTACATCCTCACACACTAACCTCACACA
>NW_024754132.1:0-2500 GCF_018991925.1 Homarus americanus
TTTATTGTTCGAATCGTAGATTCATTCACACCATGCTGGCGTGCCAAATCAACCTGCCTTGTTCCTTTCTCCAACTCTTGGATGATGGTATACTTCACCTCGTAGCTTAAGGAACGTCGTGTCTTCTTTGGCTGAGTGCCGCTGGATCCAGGTAAGGAAAGGTTTCTCTCTGAGGGTGGTGGTCCGGCGGAAGCCATTTTAGAGAACAATGGATGCACGTTTACACGGTCTGGCGTGGAGGGATGAAACTGGCACGGCTAGGTCAAGGATCATCTTTCCTCCCTCCCTCCCTCCCTCCCCCGGGTGGACACGTCATAATACTTTAAGCCAATTACAGCTAGCAGCAGTGGGAGGTAGGGATGCATGGCCAATCACAGTCCGATACGTCATATGACGTCAGTGATAACGCAACAAAGACACACACTGCGCAACCTTACGCAACCTTACCGAGCGGCTTCCCCAAGCGGAGGGAGGAGGAGGGAGAGGCGAGGAGCACAGGCAGGCAGGCGGGTGGGGCGAATCTAAAAATAGCGTCGCGCCGGACACTCTCCGCGTAATGGGGTTCACCCACCGCATAATGTGAGCACGTTAGGTTCTGGCAACGCACCGCGTTAACGTGGAAACGCGGAATGTGGGACCGCATAAAGTGAGGGTTGACTGTATATATATTATATATATATATATATATATATATATATATATATATATATATATATATATATATATATATATATATATATATATATATATATATATATATATTATATATTATATATATATATATATATATATATATATTATATATATATTATATATATATATATATATATATTATATATATATGTATATATATATATATATTATATATATATATATGTATATATATATATATATATATATATATATATATATATATAAATATATATATATTAGGGTGTGTCATACGGAGGCGAATTTTTTTTTTTGAGTTTGGAAAATCGGCCCATGGTATTAATGGTGTAGTTCTATGTGCAGAATCATGTGATATCTTCAGATTTGAAAAGTTTTTATTTTTTGCTAGGTAAATTTTAATTTGAAATCTTATGAAAATTCAGTATTCCCACCCTTTTACCAACACCACTAAATAGCTTATTTAAAGTAAAGTAAATGTATCAGGTTAATTTATTAGGATGAAAATGATCCAGAATAGTGAAACGAATGATCTTGACACATTTATTAAATTTAATATTCCTTTAGAAAACAAAATCATCAAATACAAAAACAGGTTTTACTACTACGACCCGGTGTTGCTGCACACCATAGAGAACATGTCTTTCTTGCTTCTGTTTCTACTCATCACCTCCCTGCTGACCACCTGAGCTCGGATGTAGCCTTCCCTCCTCTCCTGGTTGTACACGTGACTGCTGGCCTCGCTCACTTGCTGTACACAACGCTCTATACTCTGGGTGTGCGAGGGCCAGGCAGGGACATGCATTAAGGTCAGGAAAGCCTGACTTGAACATTGGTGAGGCTGCAGGTGAAGAGGGGGCTCAACAAGCCAGCCTGATGTTATCCAGATCTATGAGATCAGTGAGGGTCTTGGCACCTCAGATTGACTTCAGGAGTCTTCCTGGACCCCTGAAGGAATCGTCACCAAACTTGATCTGTCATGCCCAGATCCTCCTCATAAGTCCATATCCAAGATCTTTTGACTGCCACTCTTCTCTCCTCCTCATCCTTATTGCAGAGCATTGTCTGCAGAACTGCCTTCGATGAGCATAACAGGTGCTGATCTCTCACAGTCTGCTCCACAATCTGAACAACCTTCCTTGGCTGACTTCTCAGGAGCTCAAGCTGGAAGAGAACATGCCTCGGACCTTCGGAGAACGATGACTTGACCTTGGTGTTGAACCAATTTGGCAAGTAGACACTCACGATGAATTGGACAATAAGTCTCAGGTTGTGAAGCTGGTTCCCTTTCAGTTTATGATGAGCGACCCAAATTCTGCAGAACCTGAGAGCCGTTGTGAGCCACCTAGAATGTGAGACTGGACCCATCTGCAGGTAAGCAAGTCTATCAGGCATGACCCCCAGTTTTGATGGCACTGGGTAAATCATGTAACCATAGTACTGGTCAGTACTCAGGTCGTCAATGACAGTATGTGCAAGCTCAACGAGTGGAGGGCCAATCAGATTTTTTCTTAAAGCTCGGATTTATTTCTAACTCAGTGGCAGAGTCCAGCATCTTGCCAAGAGGACCAGACCATCTGTTGTTTGAGTCTTGCCATCCAGCTCCTGGATCAGATGTCTGAGTGGCAACTCGTTGGTGTGGAGGTCACAAACAATCCAGACCAGCTTCCTCCCAATCTTCCGCTCTATCCACTGTATGACCCCCCCTTGCCACCCTGTGTTCGTGTTGGTGCTGTCCCCTCCAATGGCCTGCAGGGTCTGGTCTACGCTCCTCTCTCTGAGCCAGTTCACAATGTTATCTGCCACTATCTCAGCTGGTTTCCTGATGTCA
>NW_024754132.1:7500-10712 GCF_018991925.1 Homarus americanus
CGGCACCCGACACCCCGCAGCTACGCAGCAGGAGAGCGGGGACGCCTTTGTGTGAATTTGTGAATAATCGACTACAGTGTGATGCATATAATAATAGTTAACCCCAGCAAAAAGGGAGTTGTGGGTTGAGTGTGTGTATAGCACTCGTATGTGCACGTAGAGAAGTGTGACGCCTCTGTATGTGGGTTCAGTGTCAGAAAGAACTGGTCTCGGTGACAAAATTGTTCGTGCAGGCGTGCAGGAGTGTTATCGTTCATTCCGGACAGGCACGCCGCCCGCCGCGAGGACAGCGTGTCAGGAAGGAGTGGACTCTGTGTCAATAACATTCGTGCGTACACGCGGGAGAGATAGTGTTCACAGAGAACAGCCAGACTGGATCGCCAATTGTAAATAAAATTTAAGAACGAGTGAGTGGCCTTTTCTATTAGAAAATAGTAGTTGTAACAGATATGTAACGTTGTGAGTAAGGGCGCAGTAGTGTTTGTGGCATCAGTTTATGATCTTAGCAGTTGTGTAATGAATCCCTACACTGATTGGGGTGCCTCTGTTGTTGTGTTAGTGTGACATCGCTCGTGCTTAATGCATTCTTTTATATGACTTTAGTTGTATGACATCGCTTATATGACTTCAATTGTATGACATCGCTTATATGACTTCAGTTGTATGACATCGCTTATTTTACTTCAGTTGTATGACATCGCTTATATTACTTCAGTTGTTAGACATCGCTTACATGACTTCAGTTGTATGACATCGCTTGTATGACTTCAGTTGTATGGCATCGCTTGTATGACCTCAGTTATATGACATTGTTATAAACGAGCAGTCGTGTCAGTTGAAGAGCATTCTTGCTTAACCGAACGTCTCTATAACTGTCAACCGAAAGAGCCAAATCGAGTTCACTGTGTTATCTGTCATGGAAGGGAACAAGGCAGAGGAGATAAGCCTAGCCAGCGTAGAAGACCAGGAGACCCTGAACAACGGAAATGCTAACCGGTCACTCACACAGCCAGGGCGAAGTGGAGAAACCCTTTCACCCGAGAGAAGGATGAAACCAACAGGCCGGTTGAATAGGGTAATCAGGGGTTATCAACAGTCGCTCACCCAATTGACAGCAATGATGCAGAATATGAAAGATCATATGGAGCAACTGCAGACTTTTGGCTATACGGAGGACTTTGGTGAGATGCTGTCATTACCTGGAGGAAAGCCTTTTCTGGAAACGAGTGAGGGAATGACAGCCACGACGAGGTATGCACGAGACACGTTGTCAACCGCCGGAACCAGGAGTGTCTAGCTGCTACACCTCGACACCCACCCAAGGAGGGTTCCCAACACTCAACGCCTCAGAGTCGGGAACATTTAATTTGGGGGAGAGGGAACATGTTTCCACCCGTCATACCCACTTTCCTGAAGCAGTGACACCAACAGGAACCCAGGAGAAGGAAAACCAAGTTCAAGGTATACAGCGAGAACGCCGAGGACGGATGGAGGGGAGGCCATCGGACACGATGCTACCAACCCAGAGACTGGAAGAGTTAATGGCCACTATGAGGCTTCCCCAGAGTCCGATGCCAAGGTTCAGCGGAGTATTGGGAGTTCAAGCATGTCTTCCAAAGACACATTGGGGAGGCGTCCATACCCTATGCACTAAATTGGAAACACTTCTCTCAGCCTACACCGGCCGCGCTAAGAAATCTCTAAGAGCGTGCCTGCAAATAGAAGACCCCAGGGCAGGATACGAACTAGCTCTAGCCTTGCTAGAAGAGCATTATGGCAACAAGCAAATCTACGTCCAAGAACTAATAGGCAAGGTCCTATGTGGCCCAGCCGTGAGAACAGGTGACATTAAAGGACTTCAGGAGCTCGCAGACGATCTGGGAAATTGCGTAAACAACTTAAAGGTACTGGGAAAACCGCAAGAAATTGACACGTAAGAATCACTGAATACTTTGGCTAAGAGATTCACGGGAAAGATCAGAGAGCGATACGAGGATAGAGCATATGACTATGAAAGGAGACACGGAATTCTTCAGGGGTCGATTGGATGAAGGATTTTGTACTGGAGATGCTAGACAGGACAAGGAGGGCTTCGAGGGGACAAAGACAAGAAGAACCGAGCGGGAGACGAACAGGCTCACACCCATACCCTTCCTCATTAGGAAGGATACCTGTGGGCCTAGTGACTTCGGGAAGAGAGGAGGTTAGAGGAAGGGACGACCGCCCTTGCCCGTTGTGCAGTGGATATCACCCTCTGCAGAGATGCCAAACATTCCTCAACAGGTCTTACTGCACCGAGAGCCTAGCCAACTGACTACAAATAACAGGGAAGTCTGTTTCAATCTCCATAGGCACGATCCTGAAGGAGACGAAGAGCGTGAAGGCCACAAAGATCGATCTGAAGGTGACTAGTGTCGGAATGAGAAGAAGTCGATCCATCAACATTCCCAGAATCCTCATTATTAAGGACCTGCCTTCTTCACTGAAAGCATCGGTTGCGGACATCAGAGCTGTTGCCAAGTGGAGGCACCTCCAAGGAACCACAACACTCCACGCACAGGAAAGAGTGGATCTCCTGATAGGGTTAGATGTACCACAAGCCCTAACACCGTTAGAAGTAAGGACCGGGGAGAACGGAGAGCCGTTTGTGGAACGCACACTTCTAAGACGGACCATAAATGGACCGATTGGACCTGCAATAAGTGACCACCTAGCAATCAACCACCTCATCTCAGAAAAGCCGCTGAGCCTGGAGACATGTTTAGAGAAACAGGTTAGACACTTCTGGGAATGTGACTCAGCCTACTGCAATGAAAACCCCATCTGTGTTGAAGACAGAAGAGTCCTGGTGCTGTGGTCAACTTCAATGACGAGGGTGGACGGGCACTATCAACTTCCCATTCCGTTCCGTCATGAAGAGCCGGGACTCTCGAATAACAGAAAAACTGGCTAAGCAACGGTTAGCGAGCTTGAAGAAACGTCTCCTGAAAGACCCAGACCTCCGTCAAAGATATCGAGAAGAGATGCAAAACCTGACCAACAAGGGACTCGCTGAGAGAGTCCCACACCGTGAGCTTACCATTGTTCCGGGGAAAACCTGGTATTTCCCACATCACCCAGTATCGAACCAAAATAAGCCCGGGAAGTTGAGAATAGTCTTTGACTGTGCAGCAACGTATGAGTCAGTATCCCTGAATAGCCAAGTGATGCAA
>NW_024754133.1:0-6701 GCF_018991925.1 Homarus americanus
ATTATTATTATTATTATTATTATTTTTATATTTTATTATTATTATTATTATTATTATTATTATTATTATTATTAGTATTAGTAGTAGTAGTAGTAGTAGTAGTAGTAGTAGTAGTAGTAGTAGTAGTAGTAGTGAAAGGTAGTAGTAGTAGCCAGAACATTATGAACGGGCAATGGAGGTTTAAGTGAAGTGAGGTCAAAATAACTAAGGACGCCAAAGACATCTAGGCGTAGAATTGGCACTACGGACTTCAAGACCGAGTATGTAGGAGGAAAGGTGAATGAGTGGGTTAGTGAAATCCAAGCTCTGTCTGAGATTGCTAACACAGAGCCACATGCGGCCTTGCTGCATTTCACCTGTGGAGTCAAGCATCGTGGAACTACCTGATGCGCATTATCCTGATATCGGACCCTCCTCCACCCTCTGGAAGAAGTTATCAGTGTCAATTTCATTCCTAAATTAGTGAAATCTTATTTAACCCCAGCAGAAAGAGCACTTCGCACTTCCATCAAGACTGGGAGGGATGGGACTAACCAATCCAGAGGAGAGTGCTGCCACTGAACATCAAAATTCACTTAAGCTCACGGGAGCCCCCAGGGACCACATAACAGCCCAGAATGCAACAGGGAAGTGGATACCAGTGAAGTAAATAAGATTCGTAGGTCCATTACGACAGATCGACAGCACTGCCAATGATAAGTTGCAGCAACTATTGCTGCAGGTACCAGAAAATTTGAAAAAAAAGAACTATAAAGAGAGGTGGGGTGCTCCTAACTGGTTAACTACGTTACCGATAAGGGCAAATGGTTTCAGTCTTAATAAACAAGAATTTACAGATGCCATTGCTCTAAGGTACAGTAGGCCAGTAGAAGGTTTGCTTCCTAATGCGCATGGTTTCTTCCTATGATGGCGTCACGCCATGGTGTGCGAAAGGGCTTCATATGCATGAGGCATGACGAGGTAATGGACCTCACAACAAATATGTTGAAGGAAATCTGCCGGGATGTCATGGTAGAACCGACCCTCCTTCCATTGGATGGTGAGATCTTCCAACACAGGACTTCAAACACATCTAACGAAGCCTGTGGACGTCGGTGCTCGAGGATTCTGGACGCTGGGACAGGGAGCTTTCTTCGACATCAGGATTTTGATCCCATGGCTGCATGTCACCGAGCCTAGCTCGATGCTGCACATAGTAGGAACGAGAACGACAAGTGAAGGGCATATGGGGAGAGGATCAAAACCTGATCAAGGCAGCTTCACTCCTCTAGTGTTCACAACCTCTGGTGGATGGGACCAAGTGCAAGATGTTTCTCCGCCAGACTCATGGAGGTGATCTCCAACAGAAGCAGCAGCCCAGAAGTTATGTTACAGCCTGGATGAGATGTCGACTGTCTTTTCTCTTCGTCGGCTTTGCTCTGCCTCAGGGAACAAGATCTTCTGCCCCAACTCCGACAACTGCTGCACATATTGACTATGAGGCTATTGTCACTGAATGCCGCATAGATCTGCGGCTCAACTAATTTAACACAGATAGGGTAGCTACTTATGTATTAGGATATTTAATATTAAGGTAATTAAATGGTGGCGAAGGTGTGGCTGTTGGGGAGGCTGAGACGTTTAAAAAAAAAAAGTAGTAGTAGTAGTACTATACTGTACGCCAGTATTATTATTATTATTGAATAGGTTATACTTATACTAGATAATTGAAACAGTACATAATTGAAGCTGGTACAAATATAACCTTGAAGTCATGAGGCTAAAAAATAAGTAAGAGTTTTGAGGGTTGGTGATATGACAGTTGTCTGTCTTTAACAGTTTAGATGGTGATATGACAGTTGTCTGTCTTTAACAGTTTAGAAGTTGGTGATGAAGGTTACTAGTGTGCCCTGAAGAATGCAGTGATGGCTAGGGAAACATCAGTTTCCAGTCTCAATAAACAAGAATTTACAGATGCCATTGCTCTACAGCATGGTTGCTAATAGTAGAATACGGTTCTCCAATGCGTGTGTGTGTAGTTCTTCCCATAATGCCGACCCATTGGTAAAAAAGAAAGGGGGCTTCATATACATGAGGCATGACGAAGTAAGGGACCTCACAGCAAATATGTTGAAGGAAATCTGCCGGGATGTCATGGCAGAACCGACCCTCCTTCCTTTGGACGGTGAGATCTTCCAACATAGGACTTCAAACACATCTAACGAAGCCCGTGTTGACGTCAGTGCTCGAGGATTCTGGACGCTGGGACAGCAAGCTTTCTTCGACATCAGGATATTTTATCTCATGGCCGCATGTAACCGTAACCTAGGAACGAGAACGACAAGACAAGGGCATATGAGGAGAGAATTCAAAATGTTGATCAAGGCAGCTTCACTCCTCTAGTGTTCACAACCTCTGGTGGGAGGACCAAGTGCAAGATGTTTCTACGCCAGACTTGCGGAGGTGATCTCCGAACAGAAGCAGCAGCCCAGAAGTTATGTGTCAGCCTGGATGAGCTGTCGACTGTCCTTCTCTCTTCTTTGGTCGGCTTTGCTCTGCCTCAGGGGAACGAGAGCTTTGTCGCCAATGCCGACAACAGTTGCAGATATTGACTATGAGGCTACAGTCACTGAATGCCGCATAGATCTGCGGCTCAACTAATTCAACACAGATAGGATAGCTACTTATGTATTAGGATATTTAATATTAAGGTAATAAAATGGCGGCGAAGGTGTGGCTATTGGGGAGACTGGAGGCCACGTAAAAAAAAATAAAAAAAATAAATAAATAAATGAAGACCTGGGTGGTGGTCCCTACACCGGGCTACTACAGGTAGTTAGCCAGCTTAAGTGATGAGTTACTTGGCCATACACCTGTCACCTCACAGGGTCGTCGTTGTGTTAGGGGCGCCGGTGGTAGAAGCTGTACCGCTCTTACCTCGCAAGCGAGATTTCACAGGTTCGATTCCCGGGCCGGTGGAAAAGTTTTTTGGACATACTTCCTAGCCCCAGTAAAGCAGTAAAGTAGGTACCTGTTGTAAATCGAAAGTTGCGAATTCTTATTCAGGGAAAGTTGTTGGGGCTTCTAATAACTTGATGACAAAAACGATTGACTCTTCAGGCTTCTACGCCCTTGACCCTTCAGGCTTCTACGCCCTTAACTCATGAGACATAAAGGTAAGCATGAACTTAGCATGCTTCCCTGTTGGGCGCTGTAAACGCTCCTGCGCCTTACCGTACACGGGATGTCGTTGTGTTAGTTGCAGATTTTACCGCCTAAACACACTCACGCTTAGTGGCATCAGTGCACGAGATGTAACCATTATATTTAACAAGCCATCCGTAAAAAAATAGATATATAATTGTTATGTATTCTTGCTATTGCGAGGAAACATAAGAGTTGTAAAGGTCGGGTCTTTAATCACCAAACACAAAGTCTTTCTCACAATAAACGTGGACAATGTTGATGTTATAACGTATTACTGCTCGGCAATAACTAAGGTCTTTAAGCGTTTATTATAGGTTAGCAACACAGGAGACCAACGAATTAAAGTTATTTCTCGGGGAATGTCAACAATATTTGTATTAAAAATAATATTCTTTTCTCCCAAAACTTAGAATAAAAACGTAAGATTTATAGCAGCCGCTCTTAAGGCCACACATGAAAAGTTCTTCTATACATAAATTTTGTTTCTGTTGTTTGTATACTCCCGTGTTGTCCTACGTCTGGCAGCAACTGGAGATCAGGACATGTAAATCGGGAAAAAGCTTGTGTAATAACAGTCTCTGAAAGTTGAAATACTTCAGTGAAACAAAAGACGAACAAATATAAACGTACAGCAACGTAAAGTTGTTTATTTTTTATATTGTTTTTATTTTCCTTCTGTTCACTATGTTTCATTACACAGCTTAAGTATATAACTCTTAGGTACAGTTCAGCCCTCTCCGATTTATTCTTATATAAATGAGGAGAATTTAATATCTTTTGATTCTTGTTTTATTCATCAGATTATTCTCAGTTGGAATTTGGACTTTTTTTTTAGGGGGGGGGGCTGATTTGTGTTCTCGAAGTGTTTGGCCTCATTCTCTCAAACGCAAAGGTTAAAGGAAAGACAGACAAGATTCCAGTATGGTTCAAGGCATAACCATGATACCAAGTCTCTAAAAAAGTATCTCCACATTACATGTTATTAAATATGAAAAACAACCCGCCAGATATGTTACTTATTTTTTCTCGAGATTTTTAGTTTTAATTATCTTGTCTTTTTTTCCAGGACGCCTGACAGACATGGACGGATACCAAGGTTGAACTGAAAAATATAATATTCTGAAGTAGTGAAGTGTGTGCTGAAGACAACACTGACGCTGTATCAACGATATATATCGGTACTGTAACACGCATACGATCTTTTGTTATAATTATCGTCCTGTGTAAATGTAAATAATAGGAAATAATATACCGTACAGAAATAATATCTATCTTCCTTATCTTGTTTTAATGGAAAGCCAAGATTCAGTTCATTTTGAAGCAGATTACAGATGTTTAACTGAAGTTTCTTGACACTTAGCTCAAGTTTAACAATCCCCTGAACACACGCCCGGTGATATGTCGGCATCTCTTACTGTACCTGGTGTTTATCATGTTGTTACTGCCTCTGCCCCTCGTGTCTTCATTAGACAGTTATTAAATTTTAAGGTTGCAGCATTATATCGGCTAACTGAAGGAGCCGGAGCTAGAAGAACATAATAAGCAAAATAGATTAATGTGACTAGTAATAAGCCTCTGCGACCCCAGCATACTAGAAATACTTGGGATTGCAGCAGGTAATAAGTCTTCCTTATAACGTAATAAGGATTATTATACCACTCAGGTGATACTAATCATAGACTATAGGTTCAGTTCTGGATAATGTTTCATCCAGAAAATGGAACCTTGTGTATGAAACCCAGACACATATATAAATACATGATCTGTGATACTAGATAGTTACCTTTTTACATAACAAGCACTGTTAAAGTCCACGTGTCACTGTACAGGAGACATGTTTACCTATAATAATTCAAAGATTAGGCACTCTGCTTCACCTCGAGTTTCTTACATATAGATACAGCTCACTGGTATAATACATATAGATACAGCCTTACTTGAAAGCCACAGCGTATAGATACAGCCTACTGGGGTTACATATAGATACAGCCACCAGTGTTACTATATATGAAAGCTCTAATGGGTGTTACACATAGATACAACCTACTAGTAGCATAAGTAGATACAGCTCACTTAGTGTTACATATAGATACACAGCTCACCAGTGTTACATATATAGATAAGTTGAAATACTAGGTGTTGGTACAGAGCTGTATAAATTTACTTTGAAGTGTTAGAGATGTGAGTCACTTAGTAGTTACAGATACAGGCCTACCTGGGAAGGCAGATACAGCTCAGCTCTAGTGTTACATATAGATACAGCTCACTTAGTGTTATGGAGGATACAAACACTTAGTGTTAGCTATAGATGCACAGCCCACCAGTGTTACATATAGATATGTTGAGCTCACTTGGTGTTGTACACATAGACACAACCCACTTATAAGTTACATATAGACAAGCAGTGTTACAGACACACCTCACCTGGTGTTGGGCAGTATACAGAGGCAGTGTTGTTAAGTGGCAGAGCACAGCCTACGAAAGTGTTGGCATAGACAGAGCTCAGGTGTTACATATAGATACACCAATGGTGTTACATATATAGATAGAGCTCACTTAGGTAAGCACAGATACATATATAGAGCTCACTTTAGTGTTACATATAGATACAGCCTAATTTAGTGTTGGCATATATATAGCAGCTCAATATAGATAGAGATTTAGTGTTACATATATACATGCTAATCTCACTTAGCAAGTTACTACAGATAAAGCTCACTTATGTTACATGGGCAGATACAGCCTATAGAAAAGTTACATATATATACACACCCCAGGCAAGCAGCCTAGTGTCATATATATAGAGCCTCACTTCAGTGTTACATATACAGATGCTAATTTCACTTATATGTTACAGGATAAGGTCACTTAGTGTTACATATAGATACAGCTCACTTAGTGTTGCTATAGATACAGCTCAATTATGTTGCTATATAGATAAGTAGCCCACTTGAAGCTATATTGCTGATACAACTCACTAGTGTGTCATATATAGATATGTGCTCACTTCAGGTGTGTTACATATAGATACACCTCACTCTGGAAGACAGACACAGCCTCACTTAGGTGCCACATACAGATACAGCCTCACTTAGTGTTACATAGAGGAGCTCACTTAGTGTTACACAGACACACCTCATTTCAGTGTTAGCATATAGATAGAGCTCACTAGTTACATACAAGCAGCTCACTTGAAGTTACATATAGAGATACATTCTATGTTACATATAGATACAGCTCACTTGGTGTTATATATAGATAGAGCTCACTTAGTGTTACATATATATACACCTCACTTAGTTTTATCATATAGATAAAGCCCAGTTTAGTGTTACATATGTAGAGTTGTACAGCCTACTTAGTGTTACATATATATATATATGACTTTACTTAGTGTTACCATATAGATACAGCCCATTTAGTGTTACATATAGATATAGCCCATTTAGGTATATTATATATATACACCACTTAGTGTTGGCGCTATAGATACACCTCAATTTAGTGTTACATAT
>NW_024754134.1:0-3461 GCF_018991925.1 Homarus americanus
TGTGTGATGCTACAGTGTGTGTGATGCTACAATGTGTGTGATGCTACAATGTGTGATGCTACAGTAATGTGTGTGCTACAGTAATGTGTGATGCTACAGTAATGTGTGATGCTACAGTGTGTGATGCTGCAGTAATGTGTGATGCTACAGTAATGTGTGATGCTACAGTGTGTGTGATGCTGCAATGTGTGATGCTGCAGTGTGTGTGATGCTACAGTGTGTGATGCTACGTGTGTGTGATGCTGTGTGTGTGATGCTGCAGTGTGTGTGTGATGCTGCAGTGTGTGTGATGCTACAGTGTGTGTGATGCTACAGTAGTGTGTGATGCAACAGTAATGTGTGATGCTACAGTAATGTGTGATGCTACAGTAATGTGTGATGCTACAGTAATGTGTGATGCTACAGTAGTGTGATGCTACAGTAATGTGTGATGCTACAGTAATGTGTGATGCTACAGTAATGTGTGATGCTGCAATGTGTGTGATGCACAGTAATGTGATGCTACAGTAATGTGTGATGCTACAGTAATGTGTGATGCTGTGTGTGTGATGCAACAGTAATGTGTGATGCTGCAGTGTGTGATGCTGCAGTGTGTGTGATGCAGTGTGTGTGATGCTGCAATGTGTGTGATGCTACAGTGTGTGTGATGCTACAGTAATGTGTGATGCTACAGTAATGTGTGATGCTACAGTAATGTGTGATGCTACGTGTGTGTGATGCTACAGTGTGTGTGATGCTACAGTGTGTGTGATGCTACAGTGTGTGTGATGCTACAGTGTGTGTGATGCTACAGTGTGTGATGCTGCAATGTGTGTGATGCTACAGTAATGTGTGATGCTACAGTAATGTGTGATGCTACAGTAATGTGTGATGCTACAGTAATGTGTGATGCTACAGTGTGTGATGCTACAGTGTGTGTGATGCTACAATGTGTGTGATGCTACAGTAATGTGTGATGCTCAGTAATGTGTGATGCTACGTGTGTGTGATGCTACAGTAATGTGTGATGCTATAATGTGTGTGATGCTACAGTAATGTGTAATGCTACAGTGTGTGTGATGCTACAGTAATGTGTGATGCTACAGTAATGTGTGATGCTACAGTAATGTGTGATGCTACAGTAATGTGTGATGCTACAGTAATGTGTGATGCTACGTGTGTGTGATGCTGTGTGTGTGATGCTACAGTAATGTGTGATGCTATAATGTGTGATGCTACAGTAATGTGTGATGCTGTGTGTGTGATGCTACAATGTGTGTGATGCTACAGTAATGTGTGATGGCAATGTGTGATGCTACAGTAATGTGTGATGCACAGTAATGTGTGATGCTGTGTGTGTGATGCTACAGTAATGTGGTATGCTGCAATGTGTGTGTGGCAATGTGTGATGCTACAGTAATGTGTGATGCTACAGTAATGTGTGATGCTGAACTAATGTGTGATGTGCTTCAGCAATGTGTAATGCGTGTGATGCAGAATGTGTGATGCTACAGTGTGTGTGATGCTACAATGTGTGATGCTACAGTAATGTGTAATGCTACAGTAATGTGTGATGCTACAGTAATGTGTGATGCTACAGTAATGTGTGATGCTACAGTATGTGTGATGCTACAGTAATGTGTGATGCTGTGCAATGTGTGATGCTAGTAATGTGTGTGATGCTACAGTAATGTGTGATGCTACAGTAATGTGTAATGGCAATGTGTGATGCTACAGTAATGTGTGATGCTCGTGCAAGTGTGTGATGCTACAGTAATGTGTGATGCTACAGTAATGTGTGATGCTACAGTAATGTGTAATGGCAATGTGTGATGCTACAGTAATGTGTGATGCTACAGTAATGTGTGATGCTACAGTAATGTGTGATGCTACAAATGTGTGATGCTACAGTAATGTGTGATGCTGGTAATGTGTGATGCTACAGTAATGTGTGATGCTACAGTAATGTGTGATGCAGCAAGTGTGTGATGCTACAGTAATGTGATGCTGTAGTGTGTGATGCTACAGTAATGTGTGATGCTACAGTAATGTGTGATGCTACAGTAATGTGTGATGCTACAGTAATGTGTGATGCTACAGTAATGTGTGATGCTACAGTAATGTGTGATGCTACAGTAATGTGTGATGCTACAGTAATGTGTGATGCTACAGTAATGTGTGATGCTACAGTAATGTGTGATGCTACAGTAATGTGTGATGCAACAGTAATGTGTGATGCTACAGTAATGTGTAATGGCAAATGTGTGATGCTACAGTAATGTGTGATGCTACAGTAATGTGTGATGCTACAGTAATGTGTGATGCTACAGTAATGTGTGATGCTAGTGCACGTGTGATGCAACAGTAATGTGTGAATGCAACAGTAATGTGTGATGCTACAGCAATGTGTGATGCTACAGTAATGTGTGTATGCTACAGGTGTGATGATGTGTAGTGATGCTACAGTAATGTGTGATACAGAAATGTGATGCAACAGTAATGTGTGATGCAACAGTAATGTGTGATGCTAGCAGTAATGTGTGATGCTACAGTAATGTGTGATGCTACAGTAATGTGTGATGCTACAGTAATGTGTAATGCTACAGTAATGTGTGATGCTACAGTAATGTGATGCTACAGTAATGTGTGATGCTACAGTAATGTGTGATGCTACAGTAATGTGTAATGCAACAGTAATGTGTGATGCTACAGTAATGTGTAATGCTGTGCAATGTGTGATGCTACAGTAATGTGTGATGCTACAGTAATGTGTGATGCTACAGTAATGTGATGATACAGTAATGTGTGATGCTACAGTAATGTGTAATGCAACAGTAAGTGTGATGCTACAGTAATGTGTGATGCTACAGTAATGTGTGATGCTGTGCATGTGTGATGCTACAGTAATGTGTGATGCAACAGTAATGTGATGCTACAGTAATGTGTGATGCTACAGTAATGTGTGTGATGCTACAGTAACGATGCAGTGCAATGTGTGTATGCCACAGTAATGTGTGATGCTACAGTAATGTGTGATGCTGTGCAATGTGTGATGCTAGTAATGTGTGATGTACAGTAATGTGTGATGCAACAGTAATGTAATGCAACAGTAATGTGTGATGCTACAGTAATGTGTGATGCTACAGTAATGTGATGCTGCCAGTAATGTGTGATGCTACAGTAATGTGTGATGCTGCAGTGCAATGTGTGATGCTACAGTAATGTGTGATGCTACAGCATGGTAATGCTAGTAATGTGTGATACAAAATGTGTGATGCCAGTAATGTGTGATGCAACAGTAAGTGTGTGATGCTACAGTAATGTGTGATGCTACAGTAATGTGTGATGCCGTGAATGTGTGATGCTACAGTAATGTGTGATGCTACAGTAATGTGTAATGCTACAGTAATGTGTGATGCTACAGTAAGTGTGTGATGCTACAGTAATGTGTGATGCTGCTGCAATGTGTGATGCAACAGTAA
>NW_024754135.1:0-18031 GCF_018991925.1 Homarus americanus
CCCACCAGGATTCGAACCCACGATCTTCTAATTGTGACCGGGGAACGCTACCTCTGGGCCACCAGGACAATAAAAGCAGTCCTAGACTCTGCTATATTTCACACAAAGCCTGTTCAACGAGCTTATGGTGCCGTGAACCTCTAATGGGGACCATCCGTGCCGCTTAGGTGATCAGAGCAACGTTTTACCAAATCCGGCTAAGAAACACAAGGATCCATATATATTTCATTATCCCAATAGAGCACGCGGAGTTCTACATATAATCAACACCTCACTCCACTAGGATTCGAACCCACGATCTTATAATTGTGACCGAGGAACGCTACCTATGGGCCACCAGGACACTATAAGCAGTCCTAGACTCTGTTATATTTCACACAAAGCCTGTTCAATGAGCTTATGGCGCTATGAACCACTATAGGGAACCACCCGTGTCGCTTAGGTGATCAGAGCAATGTTTTACCAAATCCGGCCTGGAAACACGAGGATCTATATATGTTTCATTAGCCCAATAAAGCATGAGCACTTCTACATATAATCAACACCTCTCCCCACCTGGATTTTTACCTACGATCTTATAATTGTGACCGGGGAACGCTACCTCTGGGCCATCAGGACACTAAAAGCAGTCCTAGACTCTACTATATTTCACACAAAGCCTGTTCAACTACCTTATGGCGCCATGAAGTTCTAATGGGGACCACCCGTGCCGCTTGGGTGATCAGAGCAAAGTTTTACCAGATCCGGCTTGGAAACACGAGGATCCATATATATTTCATTAACCCAATAAAGCACTCGGACTTCTACATATAATCAACACCTCACCCCACCAGGATTCACACCCACGATCTTATAATTGTGACCGGGGTATGCTACCTCTGGGCCACCAGGACAATAAAAGCAGTCCTAGACTCTGTTATATTTCACACAAAGCCTGTTCAACGAGCTTATGGCGCTGTGAACCACTATTGGGGACCACCCGTGCCGCTTAGGTGATCAGAGCAACGTTTAACCAAATGCGGCTTCGAAACACTAGGATCCATATATATTTCATTAGCCCAATAGAGCACGCGGCCTTCTACATATAATCAACTCCTCACCCCACCAGGATTTGCACCCACGATCTTATAATTGTGACCGGGGAACGCTACCTCTGGGCCACCAGGACAATAAAAGCACTCCTAGACTCTGCTATATTTCACACAAAGCCTGTTCAACGAGCTTATGGCGCTGTGAACCACTATAGGGAACCACCCGTGTCGCTTAGGTGATCAGAGCAATGTTTTACCAAATCCGGCATGGAAACACGAGGATCTATATATGTTTCATTAGCCCAATAAAGCACGCGCACTTCTACATATAATCAACACCTCTCCCCACCTGGATTTTTACCTACGATCTTATAATTGTGACCGGGGAACGCTACCTCTGGGCCATCAGGACACTAAAAGCAGTCCTAGACTCTACTATATTTCACACAAAGCTTGTTCAACGACCTTATGGCGCCATGAACCTCTAATGGGGACCACCCGTGCCGCTTAGGTGATCAGAGCAACGTTTTACCAGATCCGGCTTGGAAACATGAGGATCCATATATATTTCATTAACCCAATAGAGCACGCGAGTTCTACATATAATCAACACCTCACTCACTCAGGGATTCGAACCCACGGATCTTATATAATTGTGACCGAGGAACGCTACCTATGGGCCACCAGGACACTATAAGCAGTCTCAGACTCTGCTATATTTCACAAAGCCTGTCTAACGAGCTTATGGCGCTGTGAACCACTATAGGAACCAACCACCCGTAATGCTTAGGTGATCAGAGCAATGTTTTACCAAATCCGGCCTGGAAACACGAGGATCTATATATGTTTCATTAGCCCAATAAAGCATGAGCACTTCTACATATAATCAACACCTCTCCCCACCTGGATTTTTACCTACGATCTTATAATTGTGACCGGGGAACGCTACCTCTGGGCCATCAGGACACTAAAAGCAGTCCTAGACTCAACTATATTTCACACAAAGCCTGTTCAACTACCTTATGGCGCCATGAACTTCTAATGGGGACCACCCGTGCCGCTTGGGTGATCAGAGCAAAGTTTTACCAGATCCGGCTTGGAAACACGAGGATCCATATATATTTCATTAACCCAATAAAGCACTCGGACTTCTACATATAATCAACACCTCACCCCACCAGGATTCACACCCACGATCTTATAATTGTGACCGGGGTATGCTACCTCTGGGCCACCAGGACAATAAAAGCAGTCCTAGACTCTACTATATATATCAAACAAATCCTGTTCAACGACCTTATGGCGCCATGAACCTCTAATGGGGACCACCCATGCCGCTTATGTGATCAGAGCAACGTTTTACCAAATCCGTCTTGGAAACACGAGGATCCATATATATTTCATTAGCCCAATAAAGCACGCGGAATTCTACATATAATCAACACCTCACACCACCAGGATTTGAACCCATGATTTTATAATTGTGACCGGGGAACGCTACCTCTGGGCCACAAGGACACTAAAAGCAGTCCTAGACTCTACTATATTTCACACAAAGCCTGTTCAACGACCTTATGGCGCCATGAACCTCTAATGGGGACCACCCGTGCTGCTTAGGTGATAAGAGCAACGTTTTACCAAATGCGGCTTCAAAACACGAGGATCCATATATATTTCATTAGCCCAATAAAGCACGCGGACTTCTACATATACTCAACACCTCACCCCGCCAGGATTCGAACCCACGATCTTCTATTTGTGACCGGAGAACGATACCTCTGGGCCACCAGGACAATAAACGCAGTCCTAGACTCTGCTATATTTCACACAAAGCCTGTTCAACGAGCTTATGGCGCTGTGAACCTCTAATAGGGACCATCCGTGCCGCTTAGGTGATCAAAGCAACGTTTTACCAAATCTGGCTTCGATACACGAGGATCCAAATATATTTCATTAGCCCAATAAAGCACGCGCACTTCTACATATAATCAACACCTCACCCCACTAGGATTCGAACCCACGATCTTATAATTGTGACCGAGGAACGCTACCTATGGGCCACCAGGACACTATAAGCAGTCCTAGACTCTGTTATATTTCACATAAAGCCTGTTCAACGAGCTTATGTCACCGTGAACCACTATTGGGGACCACCCGTGCCGCTTAGGTGATCAGAGCAACGTTTTACCAAATGCGGCTTGGAAACACGAGGATCCATATATATTTCATTAACCCAATAAAGCACTCGGACTTCTACATATAATCAACACCTCACCCCACCAGGATTCAAACCAACGATCTTATAATTGTGACCGGGGTATGCTACCTCTGGGCCACCAGGACAATAAAAGCAGCCCTAGACTCTACTATGTATCAAACAAAGCCGATCAACGAGCTTATGGCGCCGTAAACCTCTAATGGGGACCACCCGTGCCGCTTAGGTGATCAGAGCAACGTTTTACCAGATCCGGCTTCAAAACACGAGGATCCATATATATTAAATTTCCCCAATAAAGCACGCTGCTTCTCCATATAATCAACACCTCACCCCACATGGATTCGAACCCACGATCTTCTAATTGTGACCGGGGAACGCTACCTTTGGGCCACCAGGACAATAAAAGCAGTCCTAGACTCTGCTATATTTCACACAAAGCCTGTTCAACGCGCTTATGGCGCTGTGAACCTCTAATGGGGACCATCCGTGCCGCTTAGGTGATCAGAGCAACGTTTTACCAAATCCGACTTGGAAACACAAGGATCCATATATATTTCATTAGCCCAATAGAGCACGTGGACTTCTGCATATAATCAACACCTCACTCCACCAGGATTCGAAACCACGATCTTATAATTGTGACCGAGGAACGCTACCTATGGGCCACCAGGACACTATAAGCAGTCTTAGACTCTGATTTATTTCACACAAATCCTGTTCAACGAGCTTATGGCGCTGTGAACCACTATGGGGGACCACCCGTGCCGCTTAGGTGATCAGAGCAACGTTTTACCAAATCCGACTTCGAAACACAAGGATCCATATATATTTCATTTGCCCAAAAGAGCACGTGGACTTCTACATATAATCAACACCTCACTCCACCAGGATTCGAAACCACGATCTTATAATTGTGACCGAGGAACGCTACGTCTGGGCCACCAGGACAATAAAAGCAGTCCTAGGCTCTGCTATATTTCACACAAAGCCTGTTCAACGAGCTTATGGCGCTGTGAACCTCTAATGGGGACCATCCGTGCCGCATAGGTGATCAGAGCAACGTTTTACCAAATCCGACTTCGAAACACAAGGATCCATATATATTTCATTAGCCCAATAGAGCACGTGGACTTCTACATATAATCAACACCTCACTCCACCAGGATTCGAACCCACGATCTTATAATTGTGCCCGAGGAACGCTACCTATGGGCCACCAGGACACTATAAGCAGTCCTAGACTCTGATATATTTCACACAAATCCTGTTCAAAGAGCTTATGGCGCTGTGAACCACTATAAGGGACCACCCGTGCCGCTTAGGTGATCAGAGCAACGTTTTATAGAATGCGGCTTCAAAACACGAGGATCCATATATATTTCATTAGCCCAATAAAGCACGCGGACTTCTACATTTAATCAACGCCTCACCCCACCAGGATTTGAAGCCACGATCTTATAATTGTGACCGGGGAATGCTACGTCTGGGCCACCAGGACAATAAAAGCAGTCCTAGACACTGCTATATTTCATACAAAGCCTGTTCAAAGAGCTTATGGCGCCGTGAACCTCTCATGGGGACCACCCGTGCCGCTTAGGTGATCAGAGCAACGTTTTACCAAATGCTGCATCGAAACACGATGATCCATATATTTTTCATTAGCCCAATAAAGCATGTGGACTTCTACATACAATCAACACCTCACCCCACCAGGATTTAAACCCACGATATTATAATTGTGACCGGGGATCGCTACCTCTGGGCCACCAGGATAATAAAAGCAGTCCTAGACTCTGCTATATTTCACACAAAGCCTGTTCAACGAGCTTATGGCGCCGTGAACCTCTTATGGGGGCCACCCATGCCGCTTAGGTGATCAGAGCCACGTTTTACCAAATGTGGCTTCGAAACACGAGGATCCATATATATTTCATTAGCCCAATAAAGCACGCGGACTTCTACATATAATCAACACCTCACCCCACCAGGATTTGAACCCACGATCTTATAATTGTGACCGGGGAACGCTACCTCTGGACAACCAGGACAATAAAAGCAGTCCTAGACTCTGCTATATTTCACACAAAGCCTGTTTAACGAGCTAATGGCGCCGTGAACCTCTAATGGGGACCACTCGTGCCGCTTAGATGATCAGAGCAACGTTTTACCAAATGCAGCTTCGAAACGAGAGGATCCATATATATTTCATTAGCCCAATAAAGCACGCGGACTTCTACATATAATCAACACCTCACCCCACCAGGATTTGAAACCACGATCTTATAATTGTGACCGGGGAACGCTACCTCTGGGCCACCAGGACAATAAAAGCACTCCTAGACTCTGCTATATTTCACACAAAGCCGGTTCAACGAGCTTAAGGCACCGTAAACCTCTAATGGGGACCATCCGTGCCGCTTAGGTGATCAGAGCAACGTTTTACCAAATCCGACTTCGAAACACAAGGATCCATATATATTTCATTAGCCCAATAAAGCACGCGGACTTCTACATATAATCAACACCTCACCCCACCAGGAATTGAACCCACGATCTTATAATTGTGACCGGGGAACGCTACCTCTGGGCCATCAGGACACGAAAAGCAGTCCTAGACTCTACTATATTTCACACAAAGCCTGTTCAACTACCTTATGGCGCCATAAACTTCTAATGGGGACCACCCGTGCCGCTTGGGTGATCAGAGCAAAGTTTTACCAAATCCGGCTTGGAAACACGAGGATCCATATATATTTCATTAACCCAATAAAGCACTCGGACTTCTACATATAATCAACACCTCACCCCACCAGGATTCCCACCCACGATCTTATAATTGTGACCGGGGTATGCTACCTCTGGGCCACCAGGACAACAAAAGCAGTCCTAGACTCTACTATATATCAAACAAATCCTGTTCAACGACCTTATGGCGCCATGAACCTCTAATGGGGACCACCCGTGCCGCTTATGTGATCAGAGCAACGTTTTACCAAATCCGGCTTGGAAACACGAGGATCCATATATATTTCATTAGCCCAATAAAGCACGCGGACTTCTACATATACTCAATACCTTACCCCACCAGGATTCGAACCCACGATCTTCTAATTATGACCAAGGATCGCTACCTCTGGGCCACCAGGACACTATAAGCAGTCCTAGACTCTGTTATATTTCACACAAAGCCTGTTCAACGAGCTTATGGCACCGTGAACCACTATAGGTGACCACCCATGCCGCTTGGGTGATCAGAGCAAAGTTTTACCAGATCCGGCTTGGAAACACGAGGATCCATATATATTTCATTAACCCAATAAAGCACTCGGACTTCTACATATAATCAACGCCTCACCCCACGAGGATTTGAAGCCACGATCTTATAATTGTGACCAGGGATCGCTACCTCTGGGCCACCAGGACAATAAAAGCAGTCCTAGACTCTGCTATATTTCACACAAAGCCTGTTCAACGAGCGTTGGCGCTGTGAACCTCTAATAGGGACCATCCGTGCCGCTTAGGTGATGAAAGCAACGTTTTACCAAATCCGGCTTCGATACACGAGGATCCATATATATTTCATTAGCCCAATAAAGCACGCGGACTTCTACATATAATCAACACCTCACCCCAATAGGATTCGAACAAACGATCTTATAATTGTGACCGAGGAACGCTACCTATGGGCCACCAGGACACTTTAAGCAGTCCTAGACTCTGCTATATTTCACATAAAGCATGTTCAACGAGCTTATGTCACCGTGAACCACTATTGGGGACCACCCGTGCCGCTTAGGTGATCAGAGCAACGTTTTACCAGATCCGGCTTGGAAACACGAGGATCCATATATATTTCATTAACCCAATAAAGCACTCGGACTTCTACATATAATCAACACCTCACCCCACCAGGATTCAAACCCACGATCTTATAATTGTGACCGGGGTATGCTACCTCTGGGCCACCAGGACAATAAAAGCAGTCCTAGACTCTACTATATATCAAAAAAAGCCGATCAACGAGTTTATGGCGCCGTAAACCTCTAATGGGGACCAACCGTGCCGCTTAGGTGATCAGAGCAATGTTTTACCAGATCCGGCTTCAAAACACGAGGATCCATATATATTAAATTTCCCCAATAAAGCACGCGGCTTCTCCATATAATCAACACCTCACCCCACCAGGATTCGAACCCACGATCTTCTAATTGTGACCGGGGAACGCTACCTCTGGGCCACCAGGACAATAAAAGCAGTCCTAGAATCTGCTATATTTCACACAAAGCCTGTTCAACGAGCTTATGGCGCTGTGAACCTCTAATGGGGACCATCCGTGCCGCTTAGGTGATCAGAGCAACGTTTTACTAAATCCGACTTCGAAACACAAGGATCCATATATATTTCATTAGCCCAATAGAGCACGTGGACTTCTACATATAATCAACACCTCACTCCACCAGGATTCGAAACCACGATCTTATAATTGTGACTGAGGAACGCTACCTATGGGCCACCAGGACACTATAAGCAGTCTTAGACTCTGATATATTTCACACAAATCCTGTTCAACGAGCTTATGGCGCTGTGAACCACTATAGGGGACCACCCGTGCCGCTTAGGTGATCAGAGCAACGTTTTATTGAATGCGCATTCAAAACACGAGGATCCATATATATTTCATTAGCCCATTAAAGCACGCAGACTTCTACATATAATCAACGCCTCACCCCACCAGGATTTGAAGCCACGATCTTATAATTGTGACCGGGGAATGCTACCTCTGGGCCACCAGGACAATAAAAGCAGTCCTAGACACTGCTATATTTCATACAAAGCCTGTTCAAAGAGCTTATGGCGCCGTGAACCTCTCATGGGGACCACCCGTGCCGCTTAGGTGATCAGAGCAACGTTTTACCAAATGCTGCTTCGAAACACGAGGATCCATATATTTTTCATTAGCCCAATAAAGCACGCGGACTTCTACATATAATCAACACCTCACCCCACCAGGATTTGAAACCACGATATTATAATTGTGACCGGGGATCGCTACCTCTGGGCCACCAGGATAATAAAAGCAGTCCTAGACTCTGCTATATTTCACACAAAGCCTGTTCAACGAGCTTATGGCGCCGTGAACCTCTTATTGGGGCCACCCATGCCGCTTAGGTGATCAGAGCCACGTTTTACCAAATGCGGCTTCGAAACACGAGGATCCATATATATTTCATTAGCCCAATAAAGCACGCGGACTTCTATATATAATCAACACCTCACCCCACCAGGATTTGAACCCACGATCTTATAATTGTGACCGGGGAACGCTACCTCTGGGCCACCAGGACAATAAAAGCAGTCCTAGACTCTGCTATATTTCACACAAAGCCTGTTTAACGAGCTAATGGCGCCGTGAACCTCTAATGGGGACCACCCGTGCCGCTTAGATGATCAGAGCAACGTTTTACCAAATGCGGCTTCGAAACACGAGGATCCATATATTTCATTAGCCCAATAAAGCACGCGGACTTCTACATATAATCAACACCTCACCCCACCAGGATTTGAACCCACGATCGTATAATTGTGACCGGGGAACGCCACCTCTGGGCCATCAGGACACTAAAAGCAGTCCTAGACTCTACTATATATCAAACAAAGCCGATCAACGAGCTTATGGCGCCGTAAACCTCTAATGGGGACCATCTGTGCCGCTTATGTGATCAGAGCAACGTTTTGCCAAATCCGGCTTGGAAACACGAGGATCCATATATATTTCATTAACCCAATAAAGCACTCGGACTTCTACATATAATCAATGCCTCACCCCACGAGGATTTGAAGCCACGATCTTATAATTGTGACCGGGGAACGCTACCTCTGGGCCACCAGGACACTATAAGCAGTATTAGACTCTGTTATATTTCACATAAAGCCTGTTCAACGAGCTTATGTCACCGTGAACCACTATTGGGGACCACCCGTGCCGCTTAGGTGATCAGAGCAACGTTTTACCAGATCCGGCTTGGAAACACGAGGATCCATATATATTTCATTAACCCAATAAAGCACTCGGACTTCTACATATAATCAACACCTCACCCCACCAGGATTCAAACCCACGATCTTATAATTTTGACCGGGGTATGCTACCTCTTGGCCACCAGGACAATAAAAGCAGTCCTAGACTCAACTATATATCAAACAAAGCCGATCAACGAGCTTATGGCGCCGTAAACCTCTAATGGGGACCACCCGTGCCGCTTAGGTGATCAGAGCAACGTTTTACCAGATCCGGCTTCAAAACACGAGGATCCATATATATTAAATTTCCCTAATAAAGCACGCGGCTTCTCCATATAATCAACACCTCACCCCACCAGGATTCGAACCCACGATCTTCTAATTGTGACCGGGGAACGCTACCTCTGGGCCACCAGGACAATAAAAGCAGTCCTAGACTCTGCTAAATTTCAAACAAAGCCTGTTCAACGAGCTTATGGCGCTGTGAACCTCTAATGGGGACCATCCTTGCCGCTTAGGTGATCAGAGCAACGTTTTACCAAATCCGACTTCAAAACACAAGGATCCATATATATTTCATTAGCCCAATAGAGCACGTGGACTTCTACATATAATCAACACCTCACTCCACCAGGATTCGAAACCACGATCTTATAATTGTGACCGAGGAACGCTACCTATGGGCCACCAGGACACTATAAGCAGTCTTAGACTCTGATATATTTCACACAAATCCTGTTCAATGAGCTTATGGCGCTGTGATCCACTATAGGGGACCACCCGTGCTGCTTAGGTGATCAGAGCAACGTTTTATAGAATGCGGCTTCAAAACACGAGGATCCATATATATTTCATTAGCCCAATAAAGCACGCAGACTTCTACATATAATCAACGCCTCACCCCACCAGGATTTGAAGCCACGATCTTATAATTGTGACCGGGGAACGCTACCTCTGGGCCACCAGGATAATAAAAGCAGTCCTAGACTCTGCTATATTTCACACAAAGCCTCTTCAACGAGCTTATGGCGCTGTGAACCTCTAATGGGGACCATCCGTCCCGCTTAGGTGATCAGAGCAACTTTTTACCAAATCCGGCTTCGAAACACGAGGATCCATATATATTTCATTAGCCCAATAAAGCACGCGGACTTCTACATATAATCAACACCTCACCCCACCAGGATTTGAACCCACGATCGGATAATTGTGACCGGGGAACGCCACCTCTGGGCCATTAGGACACTAAAAGCAGTCCTAGACTCTACTATATTTCACACAAAGCCTGTTCAACTACCTTATGGCGCCATGAACCTCTAATGGGGACCAGCCGTGCCGCTTGGGTGATCAGAGCAAAGTTTTACCAGATCCGGCTTGGAAACACGAGGATCCATATATATTTCATTAACACAATAAAGCACTCGGACTTCTACATATAATCAATACCTCGCCCCACCAGGAGTCGAACCCACGATCTTATAATTATGACCAGGGATCGCTACCTCTGGGCCACCAGGACACTATAAGCAGTCCTAGACTCTGTTATATTTCACACAAAGCCTGTTCAACGAGCTTATGGCGCTGTGAACCTCTAATGGGGACCATCCTTGCCGCTTAGGTGATCAGAGCAACGTTTTACCAAATCCGGCTTCGAAACACGAGGATCCATATATATTTCATTAGCCCAATTAAGCACGCAGACTTCTACATATAATCAACACCTCATCTCACCAGGATTCGAACCCACGATCTTATAACTGTGACTGAGGAACGCTACCTATGGGCCACCAGGACACTATAAGCAGTCCAAGACTCTGTTATATTTCACACAAAGCCTGTTCAACGAGCTTATGGCACAGTGAACCACTATAGGCGACCACCCGTGCCGCTTAGGTGATCAGGGCAACGTTTTACCAAATCCGGCTTGGAAACACGAGGATCCATATATATTTCATTAGCCCAATAGAGCACGCAGACTTCTACATATAATCAACACCTCACCCCACCAGGATTTGAACCCACGAACTTATAATTCTGACTGGGGAACGCTACCTGTGGGCCACCAGGACAATAAAAGCAGTCCTAGACTCTGCTATATTTCACACAAAGCCTGTTCAACGAGCTTATGATGCTGTGAACCTCTAATGGGGATCATCTGTGCCCCTTAGGTGATCAGAGCAATGTTTTACCAAATCCGGCTTGGAAACGCGCAGGATCCATATATATTTCATTAGCCCAATAAAGCACGCTGACTTCTACATATAATCAACACCTCACCCCACCAGGATTTGAACCCACGATCTTATAATTGTGACCGGGGAACGCTACCTCTGGGCAACCAGGACAATAAAAGCAGTCCTAGACTCTACTATATTTCACACAAAGCCTGTTCAACGACCTTATGGCGCTATGAACCTCTAATGGGGACCACCCGTGCCGCTTAGGTGATCAGGAGCAGTTTACCAAATCCGGCCTGGGAAACACGAGGATCCATATATATTTATTAGCTCCAATAAAGCACGGACTTCTACATATAATCAACACCTCACCCCAAGATTTGAACCCATGATCTTATAATTGTAATTGGGGTATGCTACCTCTGGGCCACTGACAATAAAAAGCAGTCCTCAGACTCTACTATATATCAAACAAAGCTCTGTCGAGCTATGGCGCCGTGAACCTCTAATGGGGACCACCCGTGCCGCTCAGGTGATCAGAGCAACGTTTTACCAAATGCGGCTTCGAAACACGCGGATCCATATATGTTTCATTAGCCCAATAAAGCACGCTGACTTCTACATATAGTCAACACCTCACCCCACCAGGATTTGAACCCACCATCTTATAATTGTGACCGGGGAATGCTACCTCTGGGCCACCAGGACAATAAAAGCAGTCCTAGACTCCCCAAGAGAGCCACACAAAGCTCGTTCAACGAGCTTATGGCGCCGTGAACTCTAATGGGACCACCGTCGAGCAGGGTGATCAGAGCAATGTTTACCAAATGCACAAAAACACGAGGATCCATATATATTTCATTAGCCCAATAAAGCACGCGGACTTCTACATATAATCAACACCTCAACCCACCAGGATTTGAACCCACGATCTTATAATTGTGACCGGGGAACGCTACCTCTGGGCCACCCGGACAATAAAAGCAGTCCTAGACTCTGCTATATTTCACACAAAGCCTGTTTAACGAGCTAATGGCGCCGTGAACCTCTAATGGGGACCACCCGTGCCGCTTAGATGATCAGAGCAACGTTTTACCAAATGCGGCTTCGAAACACGAGGATCCATATATTTCATTAGCCCAAAAAAGCACGCGGACTTCTACATATAATCAACACCTCACCCCACCAGGATTTGAACCCACGATCTTATAATTGTGACCGGGGAACGCTACCTCTGGGCCACCAGGACAATAAAAGCACTCCTAGACTCTGCTATATTTCACACAAAGCCTGTTCAACGAGTTTATGGCGCTGTGAACCACTATAGGGAACCACCCGTGTCGCTTAGGTGATCAGAGCAAAGTTTTACCAAATCCGGCCTGGAAACACGAGGATCCATATATATTTCATTACCCAATAAAGCACGCGGACTTCTACATATAATCAACACCTCACCCCACCAGGATTTGAACCCACGATCGTATAATTGTGACCGGGGAACGCCACCTCTGGGCCATCAGGACACTAAAAGCAGTCCTAGACTCTACTATATTTCACACAAAGCCTGTTCAACTACCTTATGGCGCCATGAACCTCTAATGGGGACCACCCGTGCCGCTTGGGTGATCAGAGCAACGTTTTACCAGATCCGGCTTGGAAACACGAGGATCCATATATATTTCATTAACCCAATAAAGCACGCGGACTTCTACATATAATCAACACCTCACCCCACCAGGATTCGAACCCACGATCTTCTAATTATGACCAGGGATCGCTACCTCTGGGCCACCAGGACACTATAAGCAGTCCTAGACTCTACTATATATCAAACAAAGCCGATCAACGAGCTTATGGCGCCGTAAACCTCTAATGGGGACCATCCGTGCAGCTTATGTGATCAGAGCAACGTTTTACCAGATCCGGCTTGGAAACACGAGGATCCATATATATTTCATTAACCCAATAAAGCACTCGGACTTCTACATATAATCAATGCCTCACCCCACGAGGATTTGAAGCCACGATCTTATAATTGTGACCGGGGAACGCTACCTCTGGGCCACCAGGACAATAAAAGCAGTCCTAGACTCTCCTATATTTCACACAAAGCCTGTTCCACGAGCTTATAGCGCCGTGAACCTCTCATGGGGACCACCCGTGCCGCTTAGGTGATTAGAGCAACGTTTTACCAAATGCGGCTTCGAAACACGAGGATCCATATATATTTCATTAGCCCAATAAAGCACGCGGACTTCTACATATAATCAATACCTCACCCCACCAGGATTCGAACCCACGATCTTATAATTTTGACCAGGGATCGCTACCTCTGGGCCACCAGGACACTATAAGCAGTCGTAGACTCTGTTATATTTCACACAAAGCCTGTTCAACGAGCTTATGGCGCTGTGAACCTCTAATGGGGACCATCCTTGCCGCTTAGGTGATCAGAGCAACGTTTTCCCAAATCCGGCTTCGAAACACGAGGATCCATATATATTTCATTAGCCCAATTAAGCACGCAGACTTCTACATATAATCAACACCTCATCTCACCAGGATTGGAACCCACGATCTTATAATTATGACCGAGGAACGCTACCTATGGGCCACCAGGACACTATAAGCAGTCCAAGACTCTGTTATATTTCACACAAAGCCTGTTTAACGAGCTTATGGCACCGTGAACCACTATAGGCGACCACCCGTGCCGCTTAGGTGATCAGGGCAACGTTTTACCAAATCCGGCTTCGAAACACGAGGATCCATATATATTTCATTAGCCCAATAGAGCACGCGGACTTCTACATATAATCAACACCTCACCCCACCAGGATTTGAACCCACGAACTTATAATTCTGACTGGGGAACGCTACCTGTGGGCCACCAGGACAATAAAAGCAGTCCTAGACTCTGCTATATTTCACACAAAGCCTGTTTAACGAGCTTATGGCGCCGTGAACCTCTAATGGGGACCACCCATGCCGCTTAGGTGATCAGAGCAACGTTTTACCAAATGCTGCTTCGAAACACGAGGATCCATATATATTTCATTAGCCCAATAAAGCACGCGGACTTCTACATATAATCAACACCTCACCCCACTAGGATTTGAACCCACGATCTTATAATTGTGACCAGGGAACGCTACCTCTGGGCCACCAGGACAATAAAAGCACTCCTAGACTCTGCTATATTTCACACAAAGCCTGTTCAACGAGCTTATGGCGCTGTGAACCACTATAGGGAACCACCCGTGTCGCTTAGGTGATCAGAGCAATGTTTTACCAAATCCGGCCTGGAAACACGAGGATCCATATATATTTCATTAGCCCAATAAAGCACGCGGACTTCTACATATAATCAACACCTCACCCCACCAAGATTTGAACCCACGATCTTATAATTGTAACTGGGGTATGCTACCTCTGGGCCACCGGGACAATAAAAGCAGTCCTAGTCTCTACTATATATCAAACAAAGCCTGTTCAACGAGCTTATGGCGCCGTGAACCTCTAATAGGGACCACCCATGCCGCTTAGGTGATCAGAGCAACGTTTTACCAAATGCGGCTTCGAAACACGAGGATCCATATATATTTCATTAGCCCAATAAAGCACGCGGACTTCTACATATAATCAACACCTCACCCCACCAGGATTCGAACCCACGATCTTATAATTGTGACCAGGGAACGCTACCTCTGGGCCACCAGGACAATAAATGCAGTCCTAGACTCTACTATATATCAAACAAAGCCTGTTCAACGAGCTTATGGCGCCGTGAACCTCTAATGGGGACCACCCGTGCTGCTTAGGTGATCAGAGCAACGTTTTACCAAATGCGGCTTCAAAACACGAGGATCCATATATATTTAATTTCCCAAATAAAGCACGAGGCTTCTACATATAATCAACACCTCACCCCACCAGGATTCGAACCCACGAACTTCTAATTGTGACCGGGGAACGCTACCTCTGGGCCACCAGGACAATAAAAGCAGTCCTAGACTCTGCAATATTTCACACAAAGCCTGTTCAACGAGCTTATGGCGCTGTGAACCTCTAAAGGGGACCATCCGTGCCGCTTAGGTGATCAGAGCAACGATTTACCAAATCCGGCTTCGAAACACAAGGATCCATCTATATTTCATTAGCCCAATAGAGCACGCAGTCTTCTACATATAATCAACACCTCACTCCACCAGGATTCGAACCCACGATCTTATAATTGTGATAAGGCACTACCTGGGCCGCAGGAACTATAAGCAGTCTGAACTCTGTTATATTTCACAATCCTGTTCAACGACCTTATGGCGCCATGAACCTCTAATGGGGACCACCTGTGCCGGTTAGGTGATCAGAGCAACGTTTTACCAAATCCGGCTTGGAAACACGAGGATCCATATATATTTCAATAGCCCAATAAAGCACGCGGACTTCTACATATAATCAGCGCCTCACCCCACAAGGATTTGAGCCACGATCTTATAATTGTGACCGGGGAACGCTACCTCTGGGCCACCAGGACAATAAAAGCAGTCCTAGACTCTACTATATTTCAAACAAAGCCTGTTCAACGAGCTTATGGCGCCGTGAACCTCTCATGGGGACCACCAGTGCCGCTTAGGTGATCAAAGTAACATTTTACCAAATGCGGCTTCGAAACACGAGGACCCACATATATTTCATTAACCCAATAAAGCACGCGGACTTCTACATATAATCAACACCTCCTTACCAGGTTCGCACGATCTGCCTGCGTGACCAGGGAACGCCTCCTGGGCCACCAGGACAATAAAAGCGGTCCTAGACTCTGCTATATTTCACACAAAGCCTGTTCAACGGGCTTATGGCGCCGTGAACCTCTAATGGGGACCACCCATGCGGCTTAGGTGATCAGAGCAACGTTTTACCAAATGCGGCTTCGAAACACGGGGATCCATATATATTTCATTAGCCCAATAAAGCATGCGGACTTCTTCATATAATCAACACCTCACCCCACCAGGATTAGAACCCACGATCTTCTAATTGTGACCGGGGAACGCTACCTCTGGCCCACCAGGACACTAAAAGCATTCCTAGACTCTGCTATATTTCACACAAAGCCTGTTCAACGAGCTTATGGCGCCGTGAACCTCTAATGGGGACCACCCATTAACAACCCGGTGATCAGAGCGTTTTCCGTCTGGCTTCAAAACACGAGGGGACTCCATATATTTAATTTTAAAATAAAGCACGCGGCTTCTACATATAATCAACACCTCACCCCCACCAGGATTCGAACCCACGATCTTCTGGTGTGACCTGAGGAGCACTACCTCCTGGTACCCAAGACAAGAAAAGCAGTCCTAGACTCTGCTATATTTCACACAAAGCCTGTTCAGCGAGCTTATGGCGCCGTGAACCTCTAATGGGGACCACCCGTGCCGCTTAGGTGATCAGAGCAACGTTTTACCAAATGCGGCTTCAAAACACGAGGGTCCATATATATTTCATTAGCCCAATAAAGCACGCGGACTTCTACATATAATCAACACCTCACTCCACCAGGATTCGAACCCACGATCTTATAATTATGACCGAGGAACGCTACCTATGGGCCACCAGGACACTATAAGCAGTCCTAGACTCTGATATATTTCACACAAATCCTGTTCAACGAGCTTATGGAGCTGTGAACCACTATAGGGGACCACCCGTGCCGCTTAGGTGATCAGAGCAACGTTTTATAGAATGCGGCTTCAAAACACGAGGATCCATATATATTTCATTAGCCCAATAAAGCACGCGGACTTCTACACATAATCAACGCCTCACCCCACCAGGATTTGAAACCACGATCTTATAATTGGGACCGGGGAACGCTACGTCTGGGCCACCAGGACAATAAAAGCAGTCCTAGACACTGCTATATTTCATACAAAGCCTGTTCAAAGAGCTTATGGCGCCGTGAACCTCTCATGGGGACCACCCGTGCTGCTTAGGTGATCAGAGCAACGTTTTATCAGATGCTGCTTCGAAACACGAGGATCCATATATATTTCATTAGCCCAATAAAGCACGCGGACTTCTACATATAATCAACACCTCACCCCACCAGGATTCGCACCCACGATCTTATAATTGTGACCAGGGAATGCTACCTCTGGGCCACCAGGACAATAAGAGCAGTCCTAGACTCTTCTATATATCAAACAAAGCCTGTTCAACGAGCTTATGGCGCCGTGAAATTCTAATGGGGACCACCCGTGCTGCTTAGGTGATCAGAGCAACGTTTTACCAAATGCGGCTTCAAAACACGAGGATCCATATATATTTAATTTCCCAAATAAAGCACGCGGCTTCTACATATAATCAACACCTCACCCCACCAGGATTCGAACCCACGATCTTCTAATTGTGACCGGGGAACGCTACCTCTGGGCCACCAGGACAATAAAAGCAGTCCTAGACTCTGCAATATTTCACACAAAGCCTGTTCAACGAGCTTATGGCGCTGTGAACCTCTAATGGGGACCATCCGTGCCGCTTAGGTGATCAGAGCAACGTTTTACCAAATCCGACTTCGAAACACA
>NW_024754136.1:0-9185 GCF_018991925.1 Homarus americanus
TTGATGGGGAGAAGGGTGATTTTGAGGTTGATAAAATCGAGCTTCTCTTCAAGTGTTATATCCTTTCTTTTATGATCATCACCAGGAATTCTATCACCAGAACGCTTCTTGTTGATATTCTTCTTTACTATATTCACAGTTAATACAGTGGGGTATGCTATAACGAACGGATTCTACTACGAATATTCCTATAACGAACGGTTTTACCTATAAAATTGAGAATGCTATAACGAACGAAACTCCTACAACGAACATTATTTAATTTTTTTTTTTTTCTAATTTATTGTTTTTTTATTACAAATATTAATGATATTCTTTATTTCAGGGGTTTAGATGCATATTTATGCACTTTTTTACAATTTTTACAATTCTATATAATATTTTTCAGTGTTAAGTGGTTGTATTTGGGGGCCTGGAACGGATTAATCCTATAACGAACGAATGCTATAATGAACAAGGTTCTAGAACCAATTATATTCGTTATAGCATACCCCACTGTACCACAAAATTGGAGAAATAGTAAGCAAAAATCGCGTTATAGCAAACAAGCGTTCGCGTTATACAAATATCGTTCCTAATTCATAAATCGCGTTAGAGCAAATTCGCGTTATCAAAACACGCGTTATAGCAGAACTCACTGTATATATATATATATATATATATATATATATATATATATATATATATATATATATATATATATATATATATATATATATATATATATATATATATATATATATATATATATATATATATATATATATATATATATATATATATATATATATATTTCATGTAGATCCACAATGAAAACGTGGATAAGATAAATATACACCTAAACCCTGACTTACGACTATACGGACTTACGTCCAATGGTACTTACGACCTGCTTTGACCATACGTCCATACGGGACATACGACTGCGACCGCCGTGACCAAAATTTTTTTCAAATGACGCGCGCATTTTCTATACCGAAACTTTTCCGTCCCGGGCGAGAGGGAGGGGTGTCTTGGGTCGCCTCGTGGCTGCACTCACTCAGTGGAGCGCTTTGTGTTTGGCTATCGTATCCTATACTGATCGCGCTGTGAACTTTCGTTATTATTGTATTTAATTGACTTTATAATGACTGGAAAGCGTAAAAGTGAGAGTGCTGGTGGTACTCCAAGGAAAAGGAGACAGGCAATTACTTTTGAGATGAAACTGAAGATAATAACACAGTATGAGAATGGAAAAACAGTAGCAACAATCTCACGCGACCTAGGTTTCTCACACTCGACTATATCCACTATTCTGAAGGACAAGGAACGTATTCGTGAAGTAGTGAAAGGAACAACACCTATAAAGGGAACTATAATAACAAAGAAAAGACAAGGTCCTATCCACGATATGGAAAAATTATTGGTGATATGGATAGAAGACCAGATACAGAAGCGTGTACCCGTAAGTGTTCTAACCATACAGGCTAAAGCAAGAAGCCTGTTCTAAAGCCTGAAGGAGCAGGCAGGAGATGAATGTGATCAAACCTTTACAGGAAGTCAAGGGTGGTTTGATAGATTTAAAAAACGCTACAGTCTACACAGTGTTAAGGTGAGTGGAGAGGCAGCTAGTGCCGATGTTGGTGCTGCCGAAGCTTTTAAGGAGGAGTTAGATGATGTGATTGTGGAAGGGAATTATTTGCCAGAGCAAATATTCAATGTGGATGAGACTGGATTATTGTGGAAACGCATGCCTGACCGGACATACATCCACAAAGAGGCAAAAAAAAATGCCCGGATTCAAGGCATTCAAGGACAGAATTACACTTCTGTTGGGGGGGAATGTTGCTGGTTTCAAGCTAAAGCCCTTCATGATCTATCATTCAGAGAACCCCAGGGCTTTTAAACATGTCAGCAAGCACACAATGCCAGTGTTTTATCGCAGTAACAAGAAAGCCTGGATGACCCTAGTACTATTTGAGGATTGGTTCATGACTTGTTTCATTCCACGAGCCAAGGAGTATTGTCTGCAACAAAGGATTCCATTCAAGATTTTACTGATTTTGGATAATGCTCCGGGACACCCACCACACCTGGACGACATGCACCCTGATGTTAAGGTAGTCTACATGCCACCTAACACTACCTCTATCATCCAACCCATGGATCAAGGTGCTATTTCTGCCTTTAAAGCATATTATTTACGCACGACCTTCGCTCAGGCTGTTGCTGCTACTGAAGGTGAGAAAACGCTCAGACAGTTTTGGAAGGAATACAACATTTTGTCATGTATAAAGAACATTAGTGCAGCATGGGATCAGGTTACAAAACATTGCATGAATGGAATATGGAAGAAAATCCTGAAAAGATATGTGAACAGTTTCAAAGGATTTAATGAAAGTGAAGTTATTTTGGATATTAGTAACAAGATAGTGGAGTTAGGTAAACAGCTGGAGTTAGAAATTGATACTGAAGATGTTGGACAGTTGGTTGAAAGTGTAGCAGAAGAGCTCAGTAACGAGGATCTTATTGAACTAGATGCACAGAAAGTTGCAGAGGAAGAAGAGAGACAAAATGTAGAAGAGCCTGCACCCCCCAAAAAGTTTTCAGTGAAACATATGGCAGAGGCATTTGCTACAATTAATAAAGGAATGCAAATGTTTGATGGCATGGATCAAAATTATGAGCGTTATGCCAAAGTTGACAGAATGATCCAAGATTCACTTGCTTGCTACAGAGAAATTTATAATGAAAAGAAAAAGAAAACTGTGCAGTCTAAATTGGACACCTATTTCAAGAAGTCCCCCAGTACTGGCTCCTCACGCCCCACCAGTGCTGTCTCTTCACTCCCTCAAGATGATCCAATACCTTCAACCAGCAAGTTACCACAGTACATAAACCTGTCTGAAGGAAGCGACATTGATGACCCACCCAGCCCTGTCTCCTCTTCTGCTTCTTCCAATTAATATAGTCTCCATGTATCCTGTAAATAGAAAATTATGGGGGCCCCGTGTGCATTCAGCTGACTACATTTAAGGTAAGTGCTCAGTCACACTGTATCCATTCCTCATTATTTATTACTTTTACTGTACTGTATCCATTCCTCATTATTTTTTACGTTTAGTGTACTGTATTTCATTGTAGATTTTTAAAAAAAATTTGAAAAAAAAAAATTTTTGAATTTTTTTTTTTTTGAAAATTTTTTTTATTTTTATTTTATTTTTTATCTATATCGGACTTACGACCATATCGGACTTACGACCTGGATTTGGGTCCCTAACCCCGTCGTAAGTCGGGGTTTAGGTGTATGTATATATATATATATATATATATATATATATATATATATATATATATATATATATATATATATATATATATATATATATATATATATATATATATATATATATATATATATATATACCGTATATCTCAGCCTATAAGGCGTCGGGGTGCATAAGACGGCCCCCCCAAATTTCCATTTAAAAAGTAGCTTTTGAGCTCCATTCGCTGTACAGTCAATCCTCACTTTACGTGGTTAATGTAACCCACAGGGTACCGCGGAAAGTGAGAAACGCGTAAAGTGAATAACATAACATATGGGATTAAATGAAATAGAGACCAGCTGACCCCCAAACTCCACTTTTTCCAACACAATACCTATGTTCTAGTAAAAATAACATCTTAATTTTATGATGGTACATGCACACAATTAATACTTAAGAGAAATAGAGAAATACAGTCGCCAAGCTAATGTCCATTCAAATAATGGACTCAACTCCCTCCCCCTCTTCTCACACTACACTCGCTGGCTCTTCCCTCTGAGAAATTTTGGGGGGAAAACCAGGTATAGTAATAAATAATACCTCAAACTAAAGTTAGGATAATATAATTGACATTGCTGGATTCTTTGTAAGACCAGGAATATTTTGAATATAAATGTCATATATTTTTCACAAAAGATAACATATTTACTTAGAGTTAACATTACATCTAAAATTTGTATGTCTAATGCAAAATCTATGATGTTTATATTCAAAATGATCATCAAATTGTAAGAATTCCAGCAATGTAAATTATATTCTGGCCGGGTAATTTGTATGAATTTTATGAGCTAAATAAAAAAATTATACTTCACCCGTGTGAAGGGGTACACCCACCGCGGAATGTGAGCATCCTGGGTTTTGGCAGGGCACCGTGTAAACGTGGAAACGCGGAATGTGGGACCGCATAAAGTGAGGGTTGACTGTATAAGACCAGTACCCCAAATGTGACACTTACCCACTGACTCAGTAGTCCTTTACCAACCATCCTTGGTTTTTTAAAATAAGGCCAATTCACTTCAAGTAATGTCATCAAATGTTACCCGCTGGTGTAGTGTAAACACTAGTGACGTCACTGAAGCGTCTGCTATTTACCGGTAACTGGAACTAATGTCGGTGTCGAGTAAAATTTTTCCATTTACTTGAAATGGATTTACCGATTTATTTGTTTATTTATTTATTTATTATATACTGTAACATATTAAACACACTGCAAGTATTTTCTTTCATTTATACGCTTGCTTCGCACGAGACGATCGGTGGTGGGAGTGTTCCCTCGTCTCGGTGGTGTGACTGTGTTCCGACTATTTATACAACAGGTGGTTCAACAGCAACCACCGTATTCTAACTGTGGTGTTTCATTAGGATTTGAGTGAAAAAGGTTACCGGCATGTACTTACTACATACATTTATTACACAAACATATATATATATATAATCATATAATATATATAATCATATATATATATATATATATATATATATATATATATATATATATATATATATATACACACACACACATACATACATACATACATACTGTACATACATACATACATACTACATCCTTGACCACCGAAGGGTCAAGACCCTACCTGGCGCTCCTCTCGGAGCAGCCAGGTCAACTGTTAAGTTGGCCCATACCAACCCCTCCCCTGAACCACTTCTCCCCACCGGAGTATCAACAGGTTCTCGTCAGAAGTTACAATTTCATTTGGGAAAGGAATGGAACCAGTGTTAAACAGAGGTGAACATTGGTGAACAGTGCTTGAGTCAGTGAGAACAACTCAACAGTAAAAGTCGTATTCAAGTTAACCTTCACACAGTGAGGTCCCAGGTACCCAGTGATAACGGCCCGTGAGACCCAACAACCAGCGATGTGTTAATCCGTCTACGATAGGAAGGCCTGGAGCCACACCTCACTCATATAACACCATCTGTGAGGGAATTACTACACCACGTCAAGTCCCTCATAACACCATCTGTGAGGGAATTACTACACCGTAATGCCTCATAACACCATCTGTGGGGATACTACACCACGTCAGGTCCCTCATAACACCATCTGTGAGGGAGTTACTACACCACGTCAAGTCCCTCATAACACCATCTGTGAGGGAATTACTACACCACGTGAGGTCCCTCATAACACCATCTGTGAGGGAATTACTACACCACGTGATGTCCCTCATAACACCATCTGCGAGGGAATTACTACACCACGTCAGGTCCCTCATAACACCATCTGTGAGGGAATTACTACACCACGTCATCCCCCTCATAACACCATCTGTGAGGGAATTACTACACCACGTCAGGTCCCTCATAACACCATCTGTGAGGGAATTCGTACACCACGTGATGCCCCTCATAACACCATCTGTGAAGGAGTTACTACACCACGTGAGGCCCCTAGTAACACCATCTATGAGGGAACTACTACACCAAAGAGGCCCCTCATAACACCATCTGTGAGGGAATTACTACACGTGAGGCCCCTCATACCACCATCTGTGAGGGAATTACTACACCACATCAGGTCCCTCCTAACACCATCTGGGAGAGAGTTACTACACTACGTGTTTGCTGTTCAACACCTACATTAATCTGAATGTTCACTGTATGTTCCTTTACCTTTCTCTAATGAAGGCTTTTGTTAAACCACCAATGTATGTAATAAGTCATTTATGTCCAATGTATATTTTCAGCCTTCGGGCTGCAGAACTTTTTCAATAAACCGTTAATTATTATTATTATTATTATTATTATTAAACACACACACACACACACACACACACACACACACACACAAACATTATATATTACATTACAATATATTTCTACCACTTATGTCACTTGTATATTGTTTGTCAAACAAATGACCATTCCTCAATATGTAACTGTTATCATCTCTGTTGACTGTTTTTAGCCCTTTGGCTGCGATGTTCTTTTAATAAAGCGTTAATTATTATTATTATACACACACTAATATATATATATATATATATATATATATATATATATATATATATATATATATATATATATATATATATATATATATATATATATATATATATATATATATATATATATATATATATATATATATATATATATATATATTATATAACATAACATATATATATATATATATATATATATATATATATATATATATATATATATATATATATATATATATGTTTGTATAGCTGTAAGTATGTATATTCACATTTAATTTTCGTTGAGACCTATCTTGGAACACTTTTGAGGATGTTTTGTCAAAATGGGCCTCAGAAATGCTGAATCAATATATGTTTATGCAAATTTAGCAAAGATGCAGGAAATTACTGTATTTCATAAACAGAAAATGTCTTTTTATCTACCTTGTATTTTATTTGTTTGTGTATTTCACTTGCTGATGATTGATGTGCTGTAACCTCTACGAACATTACAAAATTTCCTCCATTATTATGTCTCACAAACATATTTGTCTGATATTCGTTGATATACCATATGTCAGTAGGGTGTGTCATAGGAGGGAAGATCAGCTAAAACTAATGGCCCATCACTTTTTTGGTAGATTTTAGTGTATATAAACAGAAAATAATTTCAGTTTAAATATTTTGCAACCTTTTGCTAGGTAAATTTTAGCGTGAAATTTATCGAAAATCTAACGTACAGCTGCATTAGTGCATTACAATTAAATAGTGAACATTGCTTTCTGACTTCATTCTTTAACAACCCAACTAACAATATTTCTTTCTGTTTCAGATTCTGATGCATTTATAAGTTGATAATATTTGCGATGGCTGCTTGTGTCAGGACGAGGAACCAAAAATCCAGCCATCTCAGTCACTATCTTGGGTCTGGAGGCTCCTGAAGTCGGAGTTGCCTACATTGAGAGATGCTTTGAGATACGGTGTTTTAATCAGGCAAATCAGTAGAGAAAAGAACCAAGAACACACAAACAAAGACATTTATGATGATATATTAAAGCTGTCTTGGCACAGTACACTCTGGCTAACGCTCAGTTCAAGCCTCCAGTCATAACAAGTCAGAAGAAGATTAGTGAGAGACTGCTAGCCAGTTGGAAAAAGGCAAGAGATATCTCTCTTGGGAGAGGAAAACTTGCAGTTAAGGACAGCTTTGCCAAGCAACTGGACCAGTTATTTGATATAATTACTTGCAAGTGCCCAATTGTTCTCTGTCCTGAGTTTGGATGCGATCGTGACTGTAAATCCGAGGCCCACATCTCCTGTATTTGCAAGCATGAACTGAAGATTCCTGTGATCGAACTGGCATTTGTCAAAGCACAGAGAGAGAAGACTGGCAGTATAGTGGCTCTCATGATTTCTAGCCAAGATATTCCGGAGTCCAAGAGACAGGAGGCTGCCACAGAGAGACAGAAGAGGAGAAAAGTTGCCGAGGAAAAGAGACTTGAGAAGGCCCAGGGTGAGAGTAAAAAAGGCCGATGATTGGAGTCAAAGCTGATTTAAGGTTTAATGACTTCCCCCATGGCTGATCCGAGTGCTGACCAGGAGAATGGTGACTTTGTCCCTAGCAGAAAATAATGATCCCAAACCTTCCGGGCATAAGATTCGAAATAGGAAAGACTCCATCCAGTGCTCTGGCCAGCATGCGACACCACTGGTCTCAGAGAAACTGCAGAATAGCAACAGCTGCCTGGATTGACGGTGGTTTGATAACACCTGATGATGTTCACTGGTGATAGATCACTTCCTCTAAAGTAAGGAGAGCTCAGGAGAAAACTTGTCGTAACAGAGAGGAGTTTGATAAGGATAAGAGAAAATGGAATCAATTGTTTGTTCTTTTGATGGGGAGAAGGGATGACACTAAAGTGTTCATGAAAGTTGGAGATTCTGACAAGGTGTTCCCTGCCATGGTGAAGGAGGAACACTACTCCTGCTGTAGTGAACCAGGAGGGAAGTATTTGTGGCATTTCACTACAGAGAAAGATGACATCAGGAAACCAGCTGAGATAGTGGCAGATAACATTGTGAACTGGCTCAGAGAGAGGAACGTAGACCAGACCCTGCAGGCCGTTGGAGGGGATAGCACCAACACGAACACAGGGTGGCAAGGGGGGGTCATACAGTGGATAGAGCGGAAGATTGGGAGGAAGCTGGTCTGGATTGTTTGTGACCTCCACACCAACCAGAGTTGCCACTCAGACATCTGATCTGAGGAGCTGGATGGCAAGACTCTTTCAAACAACAGATGGTCTGGTCCTCTTGGCAAGATGCTGGACTCTGCCACTGAGTTAGAAATAAATCCGAGCGTTGAAAAAATCACAGTTGGCCCTCCACTCGTTGAGCTTGCACATACTGTCATTGACGACCTGAGTACTGACCAGTACTATGGTTACATGATTTGCAGTGCCATCAAAACTGGGGTCATGCCTGATAGACTTGCTTACCTGCAGACAGGTCCAGTCTCACATTCTAGGTGGCTCACAACGGCTCTCAGGTTCTGCAGAATTTGGGTCGCTCATCATAAACTGAAAGGGAACCAGCTTCACAACCTGAGACTTGTCAATTCATCGTGGGTGTCTACTTGCCAAATTGGTTCAACACCAAGGTCAAGTCATCGTTCTCCGAAGGTCCGAGGCATGTTCTCTTCCAGCTTGAGCTCCTGAGGAGTCAGCCAAGGAAAGTTGTTCAGATTGTGGAGCAGACTGTGAGGAGATCTTCCTGGTATGCTCATCCCGAGGCAGTTCTGCAGACAATGCTCTGCAGTAAGGATGAGGAGGAGAGAAGAGTGGCAGTCAAAAAGATCTTGGATATGAGACTTATGAGAGGATCTGGGCATGACAAATCAGTTGGTGACGATTCCTTCAGGGTCAGGAAGACT
>NW_024754137.1:0-7227 GCF_018991925.1 Homarus americanus
AAAAATGGTAAATATCTACTTTCCGGGAAAGTTGGTTAGATAACCAACATTCCGAAAATAGTATCATAAAACAGGAAATTTGTATCATAAAAATGGGAAATATCTAACTTCCGGGAAAGTTGGCTAGATAACCAAATTTGCCGAAAACAGATATCATAGAAACGGGAAATTTGTATCATAAAAAATGGGAAATATCTACTTTCAGGAAAGTTGGTTAGATAACCTTTCCCGAAAATAGATATCATAGAAAACAGAAATTTGTATCATAAAAATGGAAATATCTACTTTCCGGGAAAGTTGTTTAGATAACAAAATTTGCCAACAGATATCATAGAAAACGAAATTTGTATCATAAAAATGAAATATCTACTTTCGAGGAAAGTTGGTTAGATAAATTTGCAATAGATTATCATAAAACAGGAAATTGTATCATAAAAAATGGGAAATATCTACTTTCCGGGAAAGTTGGTTAGATAACCAAATTGCCGAAATAGATATCATAAAACAGGAAATTTGTATCATAAAATGAAATATCTACTTTCCGGGAAAGTTGGTTAGATAACCAAATTTGCAAAACAGATTATCATAGAAACGAAATTGTATCATAAAAATGGAAATATCTACTTTCCGGGAAAGTTGGTTAGATAACCAAATTTGCAAAAATAGATTATCATGAAAACAGGAAATTTGTATCATAAAAATGGGAAATATCTACTTTCCGGGAAGAGTTGGTTAGATAACCAAATTTGCCGAAAACAGATTATCATAGAAACAGGGAATTTGTATCATAAAAATGGAAAATATCTACTTTCCGAAAATAGATTATCATAGAAAACGGGAATTTTGTATCATAAAAATGGGAAATATCTACTTTCCGGGAAAAATGTTTAGATAACCAAATTTGCCGAAAACAGATTATCATAGAAAACGTGAAATTTGTATCAAAAGAATGGGAAATATCTACTTTCCGGGAAAGTTGGTTAGATAACCAACTTTCCCGAAAATAAATTATCATGAAAACGGGAAATTTGTATCATAAAAATGGGAAATACCTACTTTTCGGGAAAGTTGGTTCTTTTCCGAAAAGTAGATTTTCTACTTTTCGGAAAGTAGTATCGACTTTTCGGGGAAGTAGATTTTCGAATTTCGGGAAATATTACCTAATTTTGCGAAGTAGATTATCATAGAAACGTGAAATTTGTATCATAAAAATGGGAAATATCTACTTTCGGGAAAGTTGGTTAGATAACCAAATTTGCCGAAATAAATTATCATAGAAACGAGGAAATTTGTATCACAAAAATGGGAAATATCTACTTTCCGGGAAAGTTGGTTAGATAACCAAATTTGCCGAAAACAGATTATCATAGAAAACGGGAAATTTGTATCATAAAAATGGAAATATCTACTTTGCGGGAAAGTTGGTTAGATAACCATTGCCGAAACAGATATCATAGAAACAGGAAATTTGTATCATAAAAATGGAAATATCTACTTTCCGGGAAAGTTGGTTAGATAACCAACTTTCCCAAAATATGTATCATAGAAAACGGGAAATTTGTATTATAAAAATGGGAAATATCTACTTTCCGGAAAGTTGGTTATATACTCTCCCGAAAAGTAGATAGATTTTCTACTTTTCGGTAAATGAATTATCGACTTTTCGGGAAGTAGATTTTCGAATTTTGGGGAAATATTACCTAATTTTGCGAAGTAGATTATCATAGGAAACGTGAAATTTGTATCATAAAAATGGGAAATATCTACTTTCCGGGAAAGTTGGTTAGATAACCAAATTTGCCGAAAATAGATATCAAAAACAGGAAATTTGTATCACAAAAATGGGAAATATCTACTTTCCGGAAAGTTGGTTAGATAACCAATTGCCGAAAACAGATTATCATAGAAAACGGGAAATTTGTATCATAAAAATGGGAAATATCTACTTTTGGGGAAAGTTGGTTAGATAACCAAATTTGCCGAAAACAGATATCATAGAAAACGGGAAATTTGTATCATAAAAATGGGAAATATCTACTTTCCGGGAAAGTTGGTTAGATAACACTTTCCCGAAAAATAATTATCATAGAAAAATGGGAAATTTGTATCATAAAAATGGGAAATATCTACTTTCCGGAAAAGTTGGTTATATACTTTCCTGAAAGTAGATAGATTTTCTACTTTTCGGGAAAGTAGATTATCGACTTTCGGGGAAGTAATTTTTCAGGGGAAATATTACCTAATTTTGCGAAGTAGATTATCATAGAAAACGTGAAATTTGTATCATAAAAATGGGAAATATCTACTTTCGGGAAAGTTGGTTAGATAACCAAATTTGCCGAAAATAGATTATCATAGAAAACAGGAAATTTGTATCATAAAAATGGGAAATATCTACTTGCCGGGAAAGTTAGTTAGATAACCAAATTTGCCGAAAACAGATTATCATAGAAACGGGAAATTTGTATCATAAAAATGGGAAATATCTACTTTCCGGGAAAGTTGGTTAGATAACCAAATTTGCCGAAAATAGATATCATAGAAACGGGAAATTTTTATCATAAAAAATGAAATATCTACTTTCCGGGAAAAGTTGGTTAGATAACCAAATTTGCCGAAAACAGATTATCATAGAAAACAGGAAATTTGTATCATAAAAATGGGAAATATCTACTTTCCCGAAAATAGATTATCATAGAAAACAGAAATTTGTATCATAAAAAATGGAAATATCTACTTTCCGGGAAAAATGGTTAGATAACCAAATTTGCCGACAACAGATTATCATAGAAAACTGGAAATTTGTATCATAAAATGGGAAATATCTACTTTCCGGGAAAGTTGGTTAGATAACCAACTTTCGAAAATATTATCATAGAAACGGGAAATTTGTATCATAAAAAATGGGAAATATCTACTTCCGGGAAAGTTGGTTATATATTCTCCCGAAAAGTAGATAGATTTTCTGCTTTTCGGGAAATAGATTATCGACTTTTCGGGGAAGTAGATTTTCGAATTTTGGGGAAATATTACCTAATTTTGCGAAGTAGATTATCATAGAAAACGTGATATTTGTATCATAAAAATGGGAAATATCTACTTTCCGGAAAGTTGGTTAGATAACCAAATTTGCCGAAAATAGATTATCATAGAAAACAGGAAATTTGTATCATAAAAATGGGAAATATCTACTTTCCGGGAAAGTTGGTTAGATAACCAAATTTGCCGAAAACAGATTATCATAGAAACGGGAAATTTGTATCGAAAAATGGGAAATATCTCTTTCCGGGAAAGTTGGTTAGATAACCAACTTTCCCATAATTATCATAGAAAACGGGAAATTTGTATCATAAAATGGGAAATATCTACTTTCCGGGAAAGTTGGTTATATAACCAAATTTGCCGAAAACAGATATCATAGAAAACGGGAAATTTGTATCATAAAACAAAATATCTACTTTCGGGAAAGTTGGTTAGATAACCAACTTTCCCGAAATAATTATCATAGAAAACAGGAAATTTGTATCATAAAAATGGGAAATATCTACTTTCCGGGAAAGTTGGTTATATACTCCCGAAAAGTAGATAGATTTTCTACTTTTCGGGAAAGTAGATTATCGACTTTTCGGGAAGTAGATTTTCGAATTGAAATATTACCTAATGTTGCGAAGTAGATTATCATAGAAAACGTGAAACTTGTATCATAAAATGGGAAATATCTACTTTCCGGAAAGTTGGTTAGATAACAAATTTGCCGAAATAGATTATCATAAAACAGGAAATTTGTATCATAAAAATGGGAAATATCTACTTTCCGGGAAAGTTGGTTCGATAACCAACTTTCCCGAAAATAGATATCATAAAAACAGGAAATTTGTATCATAAAAATGGGAAATATCTACTTTCCGGGAAAGTTGGTACTTTCCCGAAAAGTAGATTTTTCTACTTTTCGGAAAGTAGATTATCGACTTTTCGGGAAGTAGATTTTCGAATTTTGAAATATTACCATATTATTTTGCAGTAGATTATCATAGAAAACGTGAAATTTGTATCATAAAAATGGGAAATATCTACTTTCCGGGAAAGTTGGTTAGAATAACAAATTTGCCGAAAATAGATTATCATAGAAAACAGGAAATTTGTATCATAAAAATGGGAAACATCTACTTTCCGGGAAAGTTGGTTAGATAACAAATTTGCCGAAAACAGATATCATACAAAACGGGAAATTTGTATCATAAAAATGGAAATATCTACTTTCCGGGAAAGTTGGTTAGATAACCAACTTTCCCGAAAATAGATATCATAAAACAGGAAATTTGTATCATAAAAATGGGAAATATCTACTTTCCGGGAAAGTTGGTTAGATAACCAAATTTGGCGAAAACAGATTATCATAGAAACGGGAAATTTGTATCATAAAAATGGGAAATATCTACTTTCGGGAAAGTTGGTTAGATAACCAACTTTCCCGAAATAGAATATCATAGAAACGGGAAATTTGTATCATAAAAATGGGAAATATCTACTTTCCGGGAAAGTTGGTTATATACTTTCGAAAAGTAGATAGATTTTCTACTTTTCGGGAAAGTAGATATCGATTTTCGGGGAAATAGGTACTCTCAAATATGGGAAATATTACCTAATTTTGCGAAGTAGATTATCATAAAACGTGAAAGTATCATAAAAAATGGGAAATATCTACTTTCCGGGAAAGTTGGTTAGATAACCAAATTTGCCGAAAATAGATTATCATAGAAAACAGGGAAATTTGTATCATAAAATGGGAAATATCTACTTTCCGGGAAAGTTGGTTAGATAACCAAATTTGCCGAAAACAGATTATCATAGAAACGGGAATTTGTATCATAAAATGGGAAATATCTACTTTGCGGGAAAGTTGGTTAGATAACCAAATTTGCCGAAAACGAAGGTGGTTAGATAACCAAATTTGCCGAAAACAGATTATCATAAAACGAAATTTGTATCATAAAAATGAAATATCTACTTTCCGGGAAAGTTGGTTAGATAACCAAATTTGCCGAAAATAGATTATCATAGAAAACAGGAAATTTGTATCATAAAAATGATATCTACTTTCCGGGAAAGTTGGTTAGATAACAAATTTGCCGAAAACAGATTATCATAGAAAACAGGGAAATTTGTATCATAAAATGGGAAATATCAGCTTTCCCGAAAATAGATTATCATAGAAACCGGAAATTTGTATCATAAAAATGGGAAATATCTACTTTCCGGGAAAAATGTTTAGATAACCAAATTTGCCGAAAACAGATTATCATAGAAAACGGAAATTTGTATCATAAAAATGGGAAATATCTACTTTCCCGAAAATAGATTATCATAGAAAACGGAAATTTGTATCATAAAAATGGGAAAAATCTACTTTCCGGGAAAGTTATATACTTTCCCGAAAAGTAGATAGATTTTCTACTTTCGGAAAGTAGATTATCGACTTTTCGGGAAGTAGATTTTCGAATTTTGGAAATATTACCTAATTTTGCGAAGTAGATTATCATAGAAAACATGATTTGTATCATAAAAATGGGAAATATCTACTTTCCGGAAGTTGGTTAGATAACCAAATTTGGCGAAAAGTTATCATAGAAAACAGGAAATTTGTATCATAAAAATGGGAAATATCTACTTTCCGGGAAAGTTGGTTAGATAACCAAATTTGCCGAAAACAGATTATCATAGAAACGGGAAATTTGTATCTAAAAAATGAAATATCTACTTTCCGGAAAGTTGGTTATACTTTCCGAAAAGTAGATAGATTTTCTACTTTTCGGGAAAGTAGATATCGACTTTTCGGGAAGTAGATTTTCAGGGGAAATATTACCTAATTTTGCGGAGTAGATTATCATAGAAAACGTGAAATTTGTATCATAAAAAATGGGAAATATCTACTTTCCGGGAAAGTTGGTTAGATAACCAAATTTGCCGAAAACAGATTATCATAGAAAACGGGAAATTTGTATCATAAAAAATGGGAAATATCTACTTTCCGGAAAGTTGGTTAGATAACCAAATTTGCCGGAAACAGATTATCATAGAAAACGAAATTTGTATCATAAAAAATGGGAAATCTACTTTCCGGAAGTTGGTTAGATAAACAACTTTCCCGAAATAGTATCATAGAAAACAGGAAATTTGTATCATAAAAATGGGAAATATCTACTTTCCGGGAAAGTTGGTTATATACTTTCGAAAAGTAGATAGATTTTCTACTTTTCGGGAAAGTAGATATCGACTTTTCGGGGAAGTAGATTTTCGAATTTTGGAAATATTACCTAATTTGCGAAGTAGATTATCATAGAAAACGTGAAATTTGTATCATAAAAATGGAAATATCTACTTTCCGGGAAGTTGGTTAGATATCCAAATTTGCCGAAAATAGATTATCATAGAAAACGGGAAATTTGTATCATAAAAATGGGAAATATCTACTTTCCGGGAAAGTTGGTTAGATAACAAATTGCCGAAAACAGATTATCATAGAAAACGGGAAATTTGTATCATAAAAATGGAAATATCTACTTTCCGGGAAGTTGGTTATATACTTTCCCGAAAAGTGAATGAATTTTTCTTTTCGGGAAAGAGTAGATTATCGACTATTCGGAAGTAGATTTTCGAATTTTGGGAAATATTACTAATTTTGCAGTAGATTATCATAGAAAACGTAATTTGTATCATAAAAATGGGAAATATCTACTTTCCGGGAAAGTTGGTTTAGATAAGCAAATTTGCCGAAAACAGATTATCATAGAAAACGAAATTTGTATCATAAAATGGGAAATATCTACTTTCGGGAAAGTTGGTTAGATAACCAACTTTCCCGAAAATAGATTATCATAGAAAACGGAAATTTGTATCATAAAAAATGGGAAATATCTACTTTCCGGGAAAGTTGGTTAGATAACCAAAAATTTGCCGAAAACAGATATCATAGAAAACGGAAATTTGTATCATAAAAATGGAAATATCTACTTTCCAGAAAAGTTGGTTAGATAATAACACCGAAATAGATATCATAGAAAACGGGAAATTTGTATCATAAAAATGGGAAATATCTACTTTCCGGGAAAGTTGTTTAGATAACAAAATTTGCCGAAAACAGATTATCATAAACAGGAAATTTGTATCATAAAAATGGGAAATATCTACTTTCCGGGAAAGTTGGTTATATACTCTCCCGAAAAGTAG